>NC_079504.1:41689936-41885730 GCF_030052815.1 Hevea brasiliensis | reverse complement strand
TAGATCAGTTGGAAGGATGTAATCAACTTAAGGCATCATTTTTTTCTAACCAGTTAGAGGTGAAGAATTGTGGACTTCGTCTAATATATTATGAGGATGAAGATGTTAAGGAATTAATGTTGTGCGATAAGCCTTTTGAGAATTCGGGTTTCCCAGGAATAACTATTGCAGAGGTACGTTTAAATGGCTATTCATAAATTTTTGTGCTAGGAAAAATTTATACATTTTGATTGGCTTTAATGACTTATCGTCATTGGCTTTAATGACTTATCATCAGTCTTTATAAATTTTGATTTGTAGATATTTGCATTTATTTACCTATGTTGACAAATATTGGTAATTATATTCTTTATAATTCTTTCCTTTGGTCAAATTTTCATTACATAGTATGTTTGGTTATTGAAATTTCACAGCGAAATTCGACAAGAGAAAAAAATAGAAAAATTAAGTGAGTAAAATACACAATAATTGTTTTTCCTCATGGTTATTCAATTAGAAAAATGATTGTGTGTACACACTACTCGCATATTAAATTTTTTCTTTTTCAATTTTCTTTTGAGAAATTGCTTTTTTTACATGAAAAATTATAATTTTGTTTCAGTTAAAATTTTATTTTAATTATTTTTTGTTAATAGATTTCTTTTTCCTTTAGTCGCTCTTTTTGCTCAATTGACACTTAATTTATTGTTTATTATTTGTATTGTAGGTTTTACTTTTTTTTTTTTTTAATTGGATCGTAGGTTTAAAATTGCTGAATTGCAGCAGAAACGATCATGGCCTCGATTGAGAGATGTTAATTAGGAAAACCAATGTTATGCTCTTTTTATTATTGCTAGTTTTGTTAGTTTTGTCTGTAACGCGCATGACATGTTATTATACTTGTTATATAGACTCGTAAATTAATTTTTGAGTAAATAATAATTTAGTCTCTGAAATTTAATAAAATCTATAATTTAGTTCTCATATTTTTAAAATTAAATATTTTTGTTCTTAAAATTTGACAAAATCTATAATTTAGTCCCTCTATCTAATTTTTCATCTAATTGACCATTAATTATAGTAAAAATGACCAAAACTCTTTAATCTATATTTTCTAACTGAAATGATTAAGTCCCTAATGTTTTGTATTATAATCCTTTAATTTAAATTTTACAAATAAAATAGTGTCTTGATTTAAACTATTTTGGTTATAATACAAAACCTCATAGATTAATTTCTTTAAGTTAGAAAATGTATGGAGTTAAAGGCATTTTAGTTATTTTCACTAAAATTAATAGCAAATTAGATGAAAAATTAAACTGAATGATTAAATTATAAGTTTTGCCAAACTTTAGGAACTAATTTGATTTCTTTTGAAAATATAGGAACTAAATTATAGGTTTTATCAAATCTCGGAATGAAATATTATTAACTCTTAATTTTTTTATATATAATTTTTTATTAATTTTTATATATGATATAATATTATTATAGTATTATAAATATTATATTATTAATTATTTAAATTAAAATATTAATTTTAATTTGCTTTAATTATATAAGTAAAATGTTTATTAATCTAAGAATTACTATTACTTTTTTATCATTTCTGTATTATTTTATTAACATATAATATTAACTGAATTTAAACTTAAATGTAATTTTTTTAAAAAGGGTAAACTATAATTTAGCCCCTGAGATTTAATAAAACCTATAATTTAGTCCATTTATTTTCAAAACCAAGCAATTTAGCCTCCGAAATTTGACAAAACCTATAACTTAATCCCTGCTGTTAGAATTTTTGTTAATTATCATTAATTCTAGCAAAAAAGGCCAAAATGCCCTTAACTTTGTTTTCAATATAAAAATAATTTAGTCCCTAAGATTTTATTTTATTGGCAATTTAGTCCCCAAAATTTAGTTAAACCTACAAATTAGTCCCTATAGTTTTAAAATCATGCAATTTAGTCCTTGATATTTAATAAACCTACAATTAATGCCTACCATTAGAATTATGATTAATTCCCTACTGAATTTAGCAAAAATACAAAAATACTTTTAACTCTATTTTTAGTCCGAAAACAATTTAACTCTTGAAGTTTTATTTTAATAATAATTTGCATCCATATTCATACTTATATATATATATATATATATATATATATATATGAAAATATTGTAAATTGACATATATACACACACTCATATATATAATTATTTATATATTATTAAAATAATAATGACATAAGGCTTATTTATAAATAGTTATAATATTTAAAGATTAATTTGCAACATATATGGATATTTTGTAATTAACCAAAATTTTTAAGGACCTTAAAGTAATTACTCTATATTTTATTAATTTAAATTTAAAATTTTTTAATTTAATGGACTCAATTTCCAAAATACAATGACTAAATTGTTAATAAAACAAAATTTCAAGGACTAAATTATTAAGAAAATAAAACTTTGGAGACTAAATTATTTTAAAATTAAAAACAAAAATAAGGGTATTTTAGTCATTTTTTGCTAAAATTAATAGTAACTTAACAAAATTCTAATAGCAAGGACTAAGCTGTAGGTTTTGTCAAATATCAGAAACTAGATTATTTGGTTTTAAAAATACAAAGACTAAGTTGTTGATTTTGTCAAAATTCAAGGACTTAATTGTAGTTTACCCATAAAAAATATAATAATAAGTTTTAAATGGTGAAAATATTTAAAAATTAAAATAAATTAATAATAAATACAAGTTAACTCATTGAATTAAATTTGCTCAAAGTCAGTTATTTTTTTTTATAATTTAGAATAATATTAACTTGCATAATGAGATTGCATAAGTAGATTAATATTGTGAAAGAATATTATTTATAAAATTAAAAGAATAATAATTTTTAAAATGTATTTTATAGTTCAACGCACTATCATTATAAAATTTTCATTTTCACTACATTGATATCTTAAAATTTTATATTGCCATATTGTTTAATGCAAATAATTTCAAAATCTATTTAATATATTATAATAGGTTAAAGGCATTTTGAGCAAAATCTATTTAATTTCAAACTTTTTTGTTAGGTCTTTTAATTGCCATAAAAAAAAAGTGAATAAGAATGAATATTTGACTCATAAAGTTGGAATTGAATAATTAATTACACCGATAACAAATATTTATAATTGTATTAGTGGCCATAATAATGCATAGGATCTCATCTACAGTCATCCATAACATGAAAGTAAATATTGTCACACCCATATTTAACTTACAGAGACAGATAATTGATGGAGTTTCCTCTAAAATATGGTAATTAAATTTAGGATAATCAAATGGCTGGTTGCCACAATGGTTCTCATCCTTAATTCCTTGGCAAGAGAAATTTACTCGTAAGCAGTATATATGAGTAAGATGCCATGGTATTCCTTTATTAGTGGTCTCCTGACTTCTTTATTTGGCTAAGTTCTTTTGTTGAAGAATTCATATCCATTGATAACTGTACTTCCAAGAAAACATGTATGGATGCTGGACGAATTCTAGTTTCTACTTCTTTGATGCATACATTTTGCATAGTCATTTAGGTCTAATTTCATAGCCATTTTATTTTATTATTAGTTATTTTTAGCTAATTTCATTAGATATTTAGTTAGTTTTTCATAATTGTCAATTTTGGATTAATTTGTAATTTTTACTTTGTTTTGTAGGAAAAATGGTGTTTTTGAAGGACTGAAGAGAAATTTTGCCATTGAGGAGTGACTTCTACAGCCAAAGATGTCAAAAACAAGTTTTCAAGCTGAAATATGCATTGACCAAATTGTGCATAACTTGCCGCATAAGCTATGCAGATCTGCATAAGGAGAAAAATCACTGTTCCAATACCTGCCGAAATATGCATAAGGAGACTGCATAGCTTATGCACATTCACGCCTCCCTTATGCACTCTCACGGAATTGTGCATAACCTATGCACCAAGTCATGCAATTTCGCATAAGTGAACCAGAACCAGTTAAAGCGCATAAGGGACTGCATAACTTATGCGATCCACTTATGCATCCATACAGGCTTCATTAATGAGCTGGCAGAAGATTCCCTCAGAAAATTCCTCCTAGAACACACCATTTTAGGGCTCCATGTCAGAAAATGCTATAAATAGTCCCATTTCCCATTTTAGAAGGGGAGACAAGGAGAGAGGCAAGTAGAGGAAGAAAAGGACAGGGGAGGCAGCAGCTGAAGAGTCACTCTCATTTCCCACTCCATTTCCATCCAGATTTGTGGATTTCTTTCTTTCCTTACATTTTTCCTACCTTTCTAGTGTTTAGTTTCTTGTTTCTTAGCTTAGATTAAAGCTTATTTTCATATAAACTCAGATTATCTTGTAAACATTATGGATAGTGAGTAGCTTTACTTTGATTCTGGAGTAAAGGATGTAATATTTTAGTTATTTTTGTGGATTTGAACTGGGTTAGTCCCAATTTAATAAATTTATGAGGTTTAATCCATTTCTTGTGTGCTTATTCACATGCTTAATGAAGGGCCCCATTAAGTTATGTTCTTAATCCTTGGTTGAAGCACCGAAAGGAGAAAACCAAGTGATAGTTAATCAAGAAATTGGACTTAATTATCTTAGATCTAGAAATAGACTAAGGGTTAAGAGGGTTTTAATAGATTGATTAAAGAACCTAATGGGTCTTGGTTAATTTTAACTCCACGAAAGTAGGATTAAGTTAATTAAGGCACTCTTTGTCTCACTCGAAAGAGTTTTCAAAGGATTTTAGAATTAATCTCCTTTAAACCCATAAATTTCATGGATTGGGCTAGCTAGGGAAAATCCCAAAATGACTTAAATATGAACCCTTAACTCCAGAATCGTCTTTTATCAATTATTGCTTGGAATTTTACTTTTGAGTGTTTAGTTTAATCTCATTTTATTAATTTTCATTATTAATATTATCAATTTCTTTATTTTGCGAATTATTAAATTAGTCATTGTTTGAATTTAGTTTTGCATTTTCATACCTTAAGCTTCAAATTCCCAAATTTCTTTTATTAATCTAATTAAAATACAATTTTAACATATTTTATTTTACATCAAAAATTCAATCATTAACACAACTCCTCGTGGGAACGATATCTTTTTCTATACTACTTGAACGACCCGTGCACTTGCGGTTGGGACACATCAAGTTTTTGGCGCCGTTGCCGGGGAGTTGTTTGTTTAAGATTGAATTCTTGATTATTTTAGTTGTTTATAGTTTTATCTTTGTTATCTTTTCATTTTGTGTTTGTTTGTTTTTTTTTAGGTACTCTTAATCTTTTATGAGAAGAGCTAAAAGCACAAATGACACATCCTTATTGTTTAATCCTGAAATTGAGAAGTTTTGTAGAGCCAACAAGAAAGAAACCAGAAGAAGAAAAGAAGCACTGAGAGCAGCTGAAATTGAAGGAGACATGGCTGATGAAAGAATTAGAATTGATGGTGGTAATGTTGGAAATGATCGAAACAATGAAAATGCAGCCCAAGGTGAAGAGGTTGTAAATGCTAATGTGCCTAAGGGAAGTATGATGGATCATGCATTTCCTCATTTTGATGACTTAAGAGAGAGTATAGCAAGACCAAGAATTGATGCAAATAGTTATAAGATGGATTTTGGAGTACTACAAATGATTCAGAATTCTCAATTCGGAGGTCATCCTTCAGAAAATCCTCATACTCATCTTAAGAAGTTTGTTATGATCTGTGACATGCAAAAGCAACCAGGAGTGTCTGATGATGCAGCAAGGCTAAAATTGTTTCCATTCTCTTTGAAAGATAGAGCATTGGATTGGCTTGATTCTTTACCTCACAACTCAATTACAAATTGGGAGCGACTCAACGATGCATTTCTTGCCCAATACTTTCCACTGAAAACTCAAGAGTTGAGGAATCAAATGATTGCTTTTAGACCAAGAGAAGATGAGACTCTTTATGAGTCATGGATGAGATGGAAGGAGTTGGAGAGACAATGTCCACATCATGCCATTCCTAAATGGATGATAAACCAGAATTTTTACACAAATGTCACTCCTGCTATCAGAGGAATCATTTATGCTCAAACTGGAGGGGAATTCATCATTAAGCATGAAGATGAAGCTTATGAGTTGTTAGAGAAAATAGCAAAGAATAGTCATTTATGGAGTAGCCCAAGGGGATCAACTCCAACTCAAAAAAGGCAAGTTGCTGGAATGTATGAGCTTGATCCATTCAACATGATCAATGCCAAATTTGATGCACTCACTAATGTCCTTGCTAAGAAAATGGAGGATTTAAGTATGCTAGTCAGTTCATCATCATGCTCTGGAAGTTCTCAACAAGTTACTTATGCAGAAGGAACAATGAGCTGTGGAGTAGATTATCCTTCATATGCTTGGAGGAATCATCCCACTTTTTCATGGGAGAATCAGCAAAATCAAGCTTCAACTCAGAACTTTCCACCATAACAACAAGGGCATCAATACCAACAACCTAGGCAACCACCACCTAGTTTTCAGCAAAAGAATGCAAATCCTACACCTTTACCAAGACAGCAAGAACAAAGTTCCACCACAGAGGCTTTATTACAACAAATTCTTGCTAATCAAACTAAGCGTGATGAAGAGATGAGAGAGATGAAAGCAAGGCTGGAACAAATGCAAACACACAACCGGATGCTGGAAAATCAGATTGCACAACAAGCATGCTCATCAAGTACCAATTCTATGGGGAAACTTCCTAGTCAAACAGAAAATCCAAGGGAGCAATGTCACGCCATCACACTGAGGAGTGGTAAAATAGTGCATAATGAGAAGAGTGAAAAAGTTGAGAAGAGAGAAAATGAGGAAGATTTTGAGAGAGATGAAAAACAAAAGAGTGAAAAAGGGAGTGCAAAAAAAGGTAAAGAGGAGGTTGGAGAGAAAGAAGAGAAATATATACCTCCAGAGCCTTACAAGCCACAGCTTCCCTTTCCACAGAGATTTCAAAAAGCCAAGCTTGATAAGCAATTTGGGAAGTTCTTAGAGGTTTTGAAGAAGCTATATATAAATGTGCCTTTTATCGATGCTCTTTCCCAAATGCCTTCTTATGCTAAGTTTTTGAAAGAAATTCTCTCAAACAAAAGAAGATTCGAAGATTATGAGACTATAGCCTTAACTGAGGAATGCAGTGCTATCCTCCGAAGGAAACTTCCTCCAAAGCTCAAGGATCCAGGGAGTTTTTCAATTCCATGCCACATTGGGGAATCATGTTCTGTAAAAGCTTTATGTGATTTAGGGGCTAGTGTTAGCCTTATGCCCCTCTCCATTTATGAGAAGCTCAATATGGGAGATCTTAAGCCAACCCACATTTCTCTTGATTAGGTGTGGATCAATTAAGTATCCTGAAGGGATTTTGGAGAATGTGCCTCTGAAGGTTGGGAAGTTCTATATACCTGTTGACTTTGTCATCTTGGACATGGAAGAGGATTCTAATATCCCAATCATTTTGGGAAGGCCTTTCCTAGTTACAGCTGGTGCTTTGATTGACGTGAAAGGTGAAAAGCTTACTCTCAGAGTCGGAGAGGATCATTTAATCTTCAACATTGGCAACGATAAGAAGAAGCAACATGAAGATGTAGACTCTTGTTTGAGATTTGATATAGTTGATGAGTTAGTAAAAGAGCACTTTAGAAAGAGCTATCCGAAGGCTTCTCTTGAAAGTTGTCTTATCCATGAAGGGAGTATCAATGATGAAAATCCAAAAGAGGCTGCATTTGCACAAGATTTGAATAGTAATCTACCTTGTCCTATGGCACCAATCTTTCAAGTTGAGCAAGTGGAGAAAAGTGAAGTAAAGCAACCATCTCTCAAAGAAAAAGATGCACCAAAGGTTGTCAAGAAAGAAATGGTCGGATTTTTAGACAAAGCAACAAGGATCTTCTCATGTGATGGAAAGAAAATGAAGTATAGATTCATTGAAGCACCTATTGGAAACAGAGGCAATAAATTCCAATTTCAGCCACCATGAAACATGAAAAGAGTCCAGCTAAGGACTATAAATTAGCGCTCTTGGGAGGCACCCCAAGTTCTTTTATTTTGCTTTTGCTGATTTACTTTTATTTTCATTGCTTTTATTTTATCTTAAATCTCCCCAAATTCAATTTTTGACATTGTTGAATCTTGTCCCTTGTAGATGTATTTCAATGGAGGAAGGTCTGCTACCTAGTTTATGCAGAGAGGAAAAATGAAATCTGCAGCAAGGAAAGGTCTGCAGCAGATGAATTATGTTCTTGGGTTGCTTACTGGTTTATGCAGAGCAAAAAAATGACATTTTACAACAAAGAGGGTGTCTGCAGCAGATGGCTTATGTTCTTGGTGAGGTTGGGTGTGTAACTTTTAAGTATATGTGCTTTTAATGTTAATATGGTGGTAAGTGAGCCATTTTTGCAGTTATGAGCTTATTTGGGTTGTGGGATTTAAGGTGGAAATGCTCCATTTTTCTTGGCAGGACTTGGGGAGTTCATCATTTGTGAATAGATGCAACTTTATGCAGATTTTATTGAGTTTTAATGTGCTAAATGTTGATTTGCAGAATTTGAGTCAAAATGGCATGGGTCACAAATGCCTTTTATGCAGGATTCATTTTTACAAGCATGTGTGATGTAATTTTGATGGATTTTGTATATGTTGATGTGTTTTTAGTAATAATTTCTCATGATTTATGCTTCATAGAATTATATTTCTTCATTCTAGGGCATTTTTCACACTTGCAAATCATTTTCAGTTGTAATCTCATTCTTGTTGAATTGTGCATAAGTAACTGCATAGCTTATGCAGCTTTTAGATCACAAATTTTGCCATTTTCTCACCCTGCTAAAAACTGCATAAGAAGAGTGCATAGCTTATGCAACTCTGCATAGCCTAATTTTGTCAAATTTCATATCTTTCAAAACCTGCATAAGCAGAGTGCATGACTTATGCACATTTGCATAACTTCAAATTCTGCATTTTCTCTCTCTGCCGAGACCTGCATAAGGAGGGTGCATGACTTATGCACTTCTGCATGACCAAACTCTCCAAAAATCAAAACCTGCCGAGAGGTGCATAAGCAGAGTGCATGACTTATTCACTTCTGCATAACCACCAAACCAAAAATTCAAAACCTGCCGAGACTTGCATAAGGAGAGTGCATAACTTATGCACTTCCGCATGACCACACTCTCAAAAAAAAAAAAAAAAAAAAAACCAAAACATGCCGAGACTTGCATAAGGAGAGTGCACGGCTTATGCACTCTTGCATGACCACAATTCCTACACTTCCATTTTTAGCCGAAACTTGCATAAGTCAGCGCATAAGCTATGCACTCTTGCATAATCAGTTTTTCACACTCTTTATCTTCCACCAAAACCTGCATAAGAGAGTGCATAAGTTATGCACACTCATTCTCCTTATGCGATTTACACATGTCCTGTTCAAATCAAAATTTATTTTGGCACCCATTTTCCTTTTGAATATCTTGCCGCAGTGTGAGTCCTCTTATGCAAATATTTTGCATAGCCTGTGCAGTCCTTATTGCCACTCATGCAGAACCGCACGGCTTATGCACCCTACTTATGCACCTATTCTAGACAGTACTTTCTTCTGCATAGCCTGTGCAGCTTCTTATGCATCCCCTTTATATCTTGAATTCTCCTCTGCTCCATACCAGGTAACTCTTTCTTTTTGCTCTTAATTTTCACAATTCCTGGTAAATATTACTTGCTTTGAGTTTTGGTTATATACTGCATGAGACATTGAGGGCAATGTCTAATTTTGAGTTTGGGGGTGCACATTTTGATTTTTGCTTCATTTTTCACATTTTGAGTATAGGAACATCTCATCCCATTCCATTTACATATATTGTAAATATTTTACATATACATCCATACATACATATACATAACACATTTACACACACATTACACATTTACATACACATTATACATCACTTAGCACATATACAAATAGACAAATTGTACACATTGCACACAAATAGACAAATAGACTTCCTCCATTTAGTTAATGCATTACTCATTTTAGGAATCATGCATCATGCATTAAAATCTTTTGCCAAATCCCTTGAGTATTGAAAAGCTGCCTATGAGAGTGATTTGACTCACCTTTTAGTTGGGTTTGTGGATTGAAAGTTTCCTAAGAGGTGCAAGGTTTTGAAGTGTCTATCCCTTGCCTATATCTTCTTAGCCAAAAAGCCACCCAACTAGTCCTTTAGAGATTGGAGTGTTTAGAGGGAGTTATTGGATATAAGGTAGTCAAATGATGTCTCACCAATCCTAGAACAAATTTTCTAAACCTTTCAAGGCGAAATACCAGCTTGTACTTGAAAAGAGAGATGATTAGGCATTCTTTGATTTAAACCTTCTCATTTTAAACCTTTGGCCCTTTTTCCTAATTAAAATTGACCTTTGAAAACCCCTTTGAGCCTTTTTATCCCTAATTTTTCTTGAAATCCTTATTGCTACCTAGCCAATGAACCAAACACTCCAACCCTTTTCATGAGAATAATATTGAATATTAGGTACACTTTCTAAAAAAAAAATAAAAATAAAAATAAAAAAAAAGAAAAAAATATACAATAAAAGGGAGAAGAAGTGCTTGTCATCTTGTAAAAGTGCTAGTATATGTGCTTTTCACTATTGCCATTCAAAATGAAAGAAATCCACCCAAAGTATTAAAAGAAATGAGTTTGGGGGTGGCATTTTTAGGGACAATCATCAAAAGAAAATGCAAAATACAAGTTTAAAGTATCAAAATGTCCCTCCATTTTTATGTGTTTTGCTAGCACTTGACAATTCTCATTGTGTACTTCTCTCCTCCATATATACAAAAAAAAAAAGAAAAAGAAAAAAATTATAATAAAATAAGAAGTGTACCTTATGTTGTTAAGATTGGAAATATTCTCATGCTTTGAATCCTTTATACCCATTCTTCTTCTTAGCCTCATTTTGAATCCCATGGCCCCATTACATCCCTAAAAAGACCTTTGATCTCTTGATAGTACTTGCTACATTAGTGGAGATAGGAGTAGGGAATTTACCTATGGGATTGGAAAACTATTCATTCATTCATTCAATTCCATCATTCCATATAGAGACACTTTGATTATTCATTGTTCTAGAATTCCTTTTGAGCATGACCCTCTCTTTTGATTGGTTGGTTTGGGGATTTTGAATGATAATTGACTTGATGGCTAAGCGGTGAAAGCTTGGATAAGCATTAAATTCTTTGCATTTTGAAGGATGGGTATATGGATTGCTGGTATGGCTAAAGGGGTGTTAAGTTACTTTAATAGGTGATTTTCATAGCTCTTTGGATAAGGCACCCCTAAAAATTTTGCATCACATTTTAAAGTTTGCTTGAGGACAAGCAAAAGCTTGAGTTTGGGGGTATTTGATGCATACATTTTGCATAGTCATTTAGGTCTAATTTCATAGCCATTTTATTTTATTATTAGTTATTTTTAGCTAATTTCATTAGATATTTAGTTAGTTTTTCATAATTGTCAATTTTGGATTAATTTGTAATTTTTACTTTGTTTTGTAGGAAAAATGGTGTTTTTAAAGGACTGAAGAGAAATTTTGCCATTGAGGAGTGACTTCTACAGCCAAAGATGTCAAAAACAAGTTTTCAAGCTGAAATATGCATGGACCAAATTGTGCATAACTTACCGCATAAGCTATGCAGATCTGCATAAGGAGAAAAATCACTGTTCCAATACCTGCCGAAATGTGCATAAGGAGACTGCATAGCTTATGCACATTCACGCCTCCCTCACGGAATTGTGCATAACCTATGCACCAAGTCATGCAATTTCGCATAAGTGAACCAGAACCAGTAAAAGCGCATAAGGGATTGCATAACTTATGCACGATCCACTTATCTGATCCCATAAAGGTTTCATTAATGAGCTGGCAGAAGATTCCCTCAGAAAATTCCTCCTAGAACACACCATTTTAGGGCTCCATGTCAGAAAATGCTATAAATAGTCCCATTTCCCATTTTAGAAGGGGAGACAAGGAGAGAGGCAAGTAGAGGAAGAAAAGGACAGGGGAGGCAGCAGCTGAAGAGTCACTCTCATTTCCCACTCCATTTCCATCCAGATTTGTGGATTTCTTTCTTTCCTTACATTTTTCCTACCTTTCTAGTGTTTAGTTTCTTGTTTCTTAGCTTAGATTAAAGCTTATTTTCATATAAACTCAGATTATCTTGTAAACATTATGGATAGTGAGTAGCTTTACTTTGATTCTGGAGTAAGGGATGTAATATTTTAGTTATTTTTGTGGATTTGAACTGGGTTAGTCCCAATTTAATGAATTTATGAGGTTTAATCCATTTCTTGTGTGCTTATTCACATGCTTAATGAAGGGCCCCATTAAGTTATGTTCTTAATCCTTGGTTGAAGCACCGAAAGGAGAAAACCAAGTGATAGTTAATCAAGAAATTGGACTTAATTATCTTAGATCTAGAAATAGACTAAGGGTTAAGAGGATTTTAATAGATTGATTAAAGAACCTAATGGGTCTTGGTTAATTTTAACTCCACGAAAGTAGGATTAAGTTAATTAAGGCACTCTTTGTCTCACTCGAAAGAGTTTTCAAAGGATTTTAGAATTAATCTCCTTTAAACCCATAAATTTCATGGATTGGGCTAGCTAGGGAAAATCCCAAAATGACTTAAATATGAACCCTTAACTCCAGAATCGTCTTTTATCAATTATTGCTTGGAATTTTACTTTTGAGTGTTTAGTTTAATCTCATTTTATTAATTTTTATTATTAATATTATCAATTTCTTTATTTTGCGAATTATTAAATTAGTCATTGTTTGAATTTAGTTTTGCATTTTCATACCTTAAGCTTCAAATTCCCAAATTTCTTTTATTAATCTAATTAAAATACAATTTTAACATATTTTATTTTACATCAAAAATTCAATCATTAACACAACTCCTCGTGGGAACGATATCTTTTTCTATACTACTTGAACGACCCGTGCACTTGTGGTTGGGACACATCATTCTTCGCTTGAGTTTGTTCACAAAAAGGTTGCTGAGGACATGGGAGAAGCTAAATTTCACATAACTCTAATTAAAGATTGTTGTGAAGTGATGCCCACCTTTGTGACATGCAAACCTATAACTTCTTTAGAAGATTAGTCTACTAACTTTCCCTTGGCTTTGCATATAGATCATTTCAGTTCAAGTCCACAGTTGAGCTCATCTGACAATGGGTTAGGAAGCCAAGACAAAAATGGCGAGACACTGGTGGCTTCATTTTTTGAGAAAGGGAATAACAGTACTGATATTCATTTATCCAATCAAACCACACTTAGGTTATGTTTGATAGAACGTAATGTAATATAATAAATTATATAATGAAATTAAAGTTGTAATATAATGTAATTGAATTTTTATTACATTCTTATATTTGATTGTCAAATAAAAATATATGTAGTGTAATGTAATGATAATTTTTATTTTAATATTTAATTTCTTTATAATATTAATAATAAGTGTTAGTGGTTACAGTGATCGGTAGTCAAGTGGTAATATTAATTAAGTGATGGTGGTGGAAGCGATAATGATGGTTAGGTGATGGTGGTGGCAAAATGAGATAGAGGTGATGGTAATGACTAAATGGTGGTAGATGTGGCAGTAGCTAAGTGGTAATAGTTGTGGTTAAGTAGTGGTGGTGGTAATAGCGACAATGGTAACAAGGTGATAGTGGTGGTGGTGGTAACAAGGTGGGGTAATGGTGGTGGTAGTAGTGGTAGCCGGGTAGTGATTGTAACACCCTAGGCAAATCCCATATCGACAAAACACTAGAGAGATGCTGGGTTCATAAGTTGATAGTTCGTAACCCCTATTGACGCGTTTTAAAACCGTGAGGGCTTCAGCCCAGAGCGGACAATATTACTAGTGGGCCGGGCCATTACATTTGTGGTATCAGAGCCGCTCCGCGTGCAACCTTGAACGATGGTGGGGCAAACCTCGTGAGGCCGAGTCCCATAAGGGGTGGATTGTAACACCCTAGGCAAATCCCACATCGGCAAAACACGGGAGAGATGCTGGGTTTATAAGTTGGTGGTTTGTAACCCCTAATGACGCGTTTTAAAACCGTGAGGGCTTCGGCCCAGAGCAGACAATATCACTAGTGGGTCGGGCCATTACATTTGTGGTATCAGAGCCGCTCTATAAATGTAATGGCCCGGCCCACTAGTGATATTGTCCGCTCTGGGCTGAAGCCTTCACGGTTTTAAAATGCGTCATTAGGGGTTACAAACCACCAACTTATAAACCCAGCATCTCTCCCGTGTTTTACCGATGTGGGATTTGCCTAGGGTGTTACAGTGATGGTGGTGATAGTATTAACAATAAATAAAAAAAATCAAAATAAATAATTATGATTAGATTCATTTTTGTATATAATGACTATTGCGTTATTTTAAGTATAATTGATTACAATATATAATTGCCATTTCATTACATAAAAATTTTTGTGTTACTAAATGATGTAATCAAATTTGTAATATAATTATGATTACATTACAACTTTAGTTATGTTTTACTAAACATAACCTTAGTGGTTGTGAGGATACGCTGCGTGACCATGGAACAGAATGTGGACAGCTAAGCGGTAATTGGCTTGGGGGTGATGCTATGCTTATCTGTACAGGTGATAGCAATTATTTGGACCTATTCCCAATAGTGGCCCATTAATATTTAGACAATTTTGAAAGGAAACCAGAGCCAAACGTTTTACTTCCAAGAGTTGAGTGGTTGAGGAAACACAAGTGGCTATAGTGGGGGCCCATTACAAAAGCCCACTGGAAAATGAAGAAGATAATCAGCTAGCATTCGTGAATGTGGACAATGGGAACCTCAACCATATAGGCCTACTCTCCAACAATCAAAAGAAAGTTGAAGCGTCTAGATTGTTAAAGAATCGCATAGGGTACAAGCTCTAATCTGACTTGGTGAAATCTACCTCTGATAACATACTGATCTTCTCAAGCTATTTGCTCGACAGTATTCAGCACAGTATTCAGCAACTAGAGGTAGTAATTTTGTAGGATAATAATCCAAATGCGATGGACTTCCATTTTGGTGCATAGGAGGAGGTGAGAAAAATGATTCTTCTAGGTTACAGTCTCATACATTTATCCATCTCATGCTCTGCTGCTGCCCGTTTTGATCTTGCTACAAGTCTTGGGCAATGTCATGACATTGGTTGGTTAGATGAATTTTGTCTTGACAATAGATTTATTCTTCAATTTTCTGTCAACCTTTTAGGTCCGTAAGCAACAAGCATCTTTTCTTCTCACTATCATCAGTAGCCTTTGTTGTTTGATTTGCAGGCTGCAAAGCTCTGAAATATTAAAATAATTGGGTGAGTATAAACTCAGTGAATAGCACCATGGTAGAAATCACTTACCCAACATCCATTGTGAAATTAAACATCAAAACTTCAGAAATTAAGGAACTTTGGGGCTGCCATCATGTTCTTAAAACAACACTAAGCTGGATTTTTGTCAGTCTTCCTTCAATACCTAATGAAATCAAAGTCTAAAGGACATTTCTTGATTTATAGATGACAGAAGGAAGCTGCTAAGGGATGGTTTTAACCGGGGAATCTTTGGAAATGACTAAAGGCGGCGGCAAGAAGGAACATCGATGGTAGTTTTTATTCTTCCTTTCTAGAAGCGAGGTGTGACAAATATAAGATTGTACTCTAATTTTATAATTATTTATGTTTATTTTAGTTTATCCTTTGATTATTAAGGAGTATAATATGAAAAATTAAAGGATGCATCTGATTGAAATATTTCCATGTAAGAGCATCTGAAACAATGATGCAATACCCCGTCTTTAGTCTCATGCTCTGCGTGCCATCTCATTTCCTTGGCCATTTCGTTCAATGCATATGATCTTTACAACCTTGGAGTGAGTGAAAAGTAATACAGCTTCTCATACGAGACATTTGTTTTGTGTAGCAGATCCTTTTCTGTCCCTTGCATACCAACGATGGTAATGAAATTTGCAACTTGTTAATTCATTGTATTCACCCCAATATGTCATACATGCAATTGTTTGGTATATACCATACAATTGTTATTACAGTAGTGAATCTTCTCCACCAGCAGATGTGCCTCGGACAAACTTCTTTATCTTGTAAAGTTGTCCATTATAACATTATCAAATGGTAACAACTCTTTCACAAAATGACAGAGTTCATCAATACATCTTTTGGACAAATAATGTTCTGACTGTTATAAATAAAATTAAATGTTATAGATTACAAGATTAGAGAATATGTGTACCTGGAAATACGCTTATATCTATGATTTTCTAGGAACAATCAAGAATAAAAGCGAAATGGTAGGTTCACAACTCCCAATATCCATAGCATTCAAATTCTATCTGATCTAAAATGGGATTACCATAATATATATATATATATATATATATTGGGGCCTCTTCCTTAGTGAGCTTATGCACAGTTTTCTGACCCATTACAGGCTTGCCCAATCACATGACCCAATCCATTTAGGTATTGTTAATTACTAAACTTATTATTTGATATCATTAATTAATCTGTCAATAAGTCTAACAATTGATTATTGCTAATCCACATCCAAATACAAATAAATAATTCAACAATCTCCCACTTGGATAACAGTAATCAATTTATTAAACTAAAAGAACAACTTAATAAAATACAAAACAATATCTAACAACAAGTAAGCAATTTAACCTATAAAATCCAGTTAATGAAATGACAAACAAAATAACATTGAATCCGATAGGGAAAATAATATTATATATATGTGCCAACAAAATCTTAAAAAAAAAAAAGAATTTAAATGGAATATGTGATAAGATATATTCAAAAACAATGGTCTAAGCATTCCATACAAATGCTAACCCAAATGTAACATAAAATAGACTCCCACTAAACCAAAGCATCATCAAAAATTTTCACTACACCCATATGCGCAACATGCTTCTGAAAAACACTAATGGGTAAAGCTTTGGTTAACGGATCCGCAATCATTCGGTCCGTAGTAATATGTTTAATCTGAGTCTGTGATTGATGGGGCGAATCCGCAAGTATACGGGTCATCTCAAGTAATAAAGTGATGAATCAAGTATCGTTCCCACGAGGATTTGCAGTTTGAGTACCAAACTATGAATGAAGCGATTATTTGGGCTAATGATTAATGAATGAATGGTAAATGTAAATGAGCGAAGTAAATTGATTAATCTAATTGGAATATGTAAAGAGCAAGCAAATAAATTCTAAATCTAGTTTGCAATTAAACTAAATTAATAATGGGTAATTTAAATGAAAGTCTAATTATGCTAAATGTGATTCCAGAGTTGGGGGTTTATGCATAAATTAATTGGGATTTGTCTTGGGCATTCCAATTTTTAGGAAAAATAGAGTTTGAAGGAAATTGATTCTAAATTCCTTTGATATCTTTTTCAAGCAAACCAAAGTGTGTTCTAAAATAACCAAACCCACTTTCGTATGTTATTTGATTACTTTAAAACCCATTAAGTTTTGTAACCAATCATTAATTCCTCTTAAAACCCAAGTTTATTTCTAAATCTAGGTGATTTTAAGTTCCAATCCTTGATTATCTATCAATGACTTTCACCTTTCGGTCCTTCAATCAAAGATTAACACAATACCCAATGGGTACCAACATTAGGCAAGTAAATCAAGTACACAAGGAAGGAATCAAAACTCATATTTATGTAAAATAAGGAAATACCCAGTCCAAATCCACAAATTAATCTAAAACATATTTCCCAACTCTGAAATCTAAAGAGTTTACTCACTCATGATGGTATTTACAAGAAAGATTGATGGAGAAGTAAAGAAAAATATGATAAGAGAACTAAAATAGAAAAACCCAGGTAGAAGAACCCAAAACTCTGGTTTCTAGAGCTCCAAAAATGGTTGCAGCAGCTCCTCCCTAGAAAGTGGCGTCTCCTCCTCTCTCTATTCTATTTTCTTTCCTTTTTGTTTTTCCTTGCTTTTCCTCTTGTGGCAAAAACTAGGAAATGATGAATTTATATCGTCCCAAAAAGTTGCCCTAAAAGTAAATAAGAGCCAAGGAGTGGATAGGAAATGAGGTGTAAAATTATCCAAGTCAGCAGCATTATTCACGTTTTGGGCAGTCTGCTTAGGGTTCGACTTAACCCTAGCGACTTCTTGCAAATTTCAGCAAATGCCCGTCGCTTAAGGTTAAGCAGACCCTCAGCAAATCTCGGCAGACTGGAATAAAATGGGTTTTCTTTCTGCTCATGCATGACTTCCAGCTTGATCTGTGCTGCACCTTAAGCGCTGCCGCTCTACCCTGAGCAGAATCTTAAGCAATTCTCGGCAGGTTGTGGAGTAAAAGCTTGAATATGTAGGATTTAAGCCGTGCTTGACTTTCAGCTTGAACAGGCTTAAGGTTAAGCTTATATGACATACCCTAAGCAACATCATAAGCAAAGTCTTAAGCAAATTTCGGCTAACTTGCTCTTTCAAAGCTTGATTTCTTCAACTTTCCTCCATGCTTAAAGAATTCTCAATTTCTTCAAATCACTTCCTAATGCACTCATTGATCTTCGATTTGCCACAAAATCCTATCAAAAACAACAAAATTACAAAAATCAAATATAAAGTATCTAAAGTTAACAAATAAGCTAAAATAAAGCTAAAAACATAAAATATACTAAAATGTAAGGGCAAAATGGATGCAAAACTACCCTAAAATGCCTATATGAAATGAGTGTAACAAATTCCCCCAAACTCAAACCTTTGCTTATCCTCAAGCAAATTAAAACAATTAATGCAATTTGGGGTACCTTACCTTAAATTTCTGAAAATTACTTATCCAAACTCTCAAACTTACTTTTAGCTACCAACACACCATATACCCACTTTCAAGGTACAAAGAATTCAATCCTTACCAAAGTTATCACCGCTTAGCCTTAGGTCAATTATCCATATCATCAAGCCCAAACCAATCAATCACAAAGAATAATCATGCTTAAATAGACTATAGGATAATCCATAAACTAAAGTGTCTCAAATAATGATGGAAGTAAATGAATGGATCAATGATATCCCAATCCCATAGGCAATTCTCCTATTCCAATCTCCACTAATGTAGCAAAACACCATCAAAAGATCAAAAGGACTTTCAAGGGTTGTAATGGGGCTAAGGGGGTGATAATGTGGCTAACAAGGAAAGGATAAAGGTAACAAAATATGAGAATAATCAAATTATTAAAAGATCAAGACACACAAAATTTTTCTCTCTTTTTTTTTTTTTTCAAATGGGGGAAGGAATTTTACAACTATTCACCAATGCTAGCATATAATTTTGAAACTTTTAGAGGGACTACATAAATGACATTGACTTTGAATTATAATTGTCCCTTTCAATTCACTCCCAAACTCATTTTTTTGTGTACTTGGGTGGTGAATTACTTTACATACCATAATTGAATTTGCTAGCCTTTTTTTTTTTTACTTTAGTCACTTCTCCCAACTAATTATTATCATTATTATTATTATATTTTTTTAAGTGTATCTATCACTCAAAGAATTATTCTCATGGAGGGTAGGTAAGTGTTTGGGTTTATGGCTAGGCATTAATGTGGGTTCCAAAGAAATAAGAGAGATAAATGTAGGCTCAAATTGGTTTCAAAGGGAAATTTTTAAGTGAGGTTGGCTAAGGCTAAAATATGGGTTTAAAATTCAAAGAATGCCTAGATCATTTCTTTTTCAAGTGTATGCTATGATTTCGCCTTGAAAGGTTTAGAAAGATTGTTCTAGGATTGGTGAGACATCAATTAGCTACTTCTCACCCTAGAGTTTTCTCTAAGCACTCAAAGTCAATGCAATTGATTGGGTGGCCCTTGGTTAAGAAGATATAAACTAAAGCAAGAATCTAATAACTTTGCACCTATCTAGAACTTTCAATCCATCAAACCCTTCTAAAAGTAAGCTCAATTGCTCTTCAAAGCAATTCTCAATCCTCGAAGGACAAGGTAAAAAAATTATTTTTATGATATGCATGATCCCAAATTGAATGCATAAATCAAATTAAAACAAAGTGTAATCTATATGAAAACTATATGCAAATGTATGTATATGGGTATAGACATGTGTGTAGTATATGTATAAGTGTATGGATTATCTATATATGGATGAATGAAATGCAATAAATGATTAAATGAAAATTTTAAAGAATTTTTTTTTAAAAATTTTTGCAAAAATGTTGCCCTCACCCCCAAACTCAAATGAAACATTGTCCTCAATGTCTAAAATGAATGCAAGGATGGGCAAAATTGTGTGAACTAATCAATGAATGAAATATATACAATTGGGGATTAAATCAATATAAGCTCAAGAATTCCAAAATTAGCTCAAAATGATATTAACAATGAAGCTTTAGAGAGAAAAATGTGAAAAAGTATCCCAAATGTATGAATTTACACTGCTTAAGATGTTGCTTAACCTGTTGCGTAGGGTAAGCAAAAGCATAAGCATTGGCATAAGCACTGGCAACATACCATAAGCATAAATAGTAAAAGGGTAAGCTGTTACCTCAAAATGATGTTAAACATATGCAGCTCAAAGTAAATTGTGCAACTCATCAATATCAACAAAATTAGGACTGAATAAAAGATAAAGTACAAAAATAATGTGCAAGAAGATGAAAAAGTGTAATGAAATAATATTTAACAGTTAAATCAAGAATTAAACCAAAAAGCATTCATAGAATAACTATATCCATATTAGAAGATAGAATAAAATAAACTAAACTAAAGGAAATAAATGCAAATATAATCATAAAAACTAATTACCAAAGTATTACAACTATTACTAAAGTTTGAAGATTAAAATAAATAGATTACAAAATAAACCTAAAATAGAAACTAAAACTGAATTGAAGAACTAAAACTAGTACTAAACTATCACATCGCTTAAGCTCTCACAAGGCTTTATTGCTATATCGAGTCCTGCTTCGAGTTCTCGGTAGGTTCATTGTGATCTGAAGCTTCAGAAGCAGTTTCCAAATTTTCTGTGAGGTCTTTCATTTCTTGAAGCATGTCTTGGCCCCAATGATATAAATTGTTATAAGATTGGGCCAATTTGTTGTAGAGCTCCAACATTTGAAGTTGTTGCTGCTTCTGCTTCTTTTTAAGAGATGAAAATCTCTTTTTAAGTTTCTTTTCTAGCTTCTTCTTTTGGTTGACCTGCTGCTGACCCATGTTATCAATTTTAACTTCTAAGCTCTTCAAGGTTGCAAGGATATCTATGGTGTCAGGTGAGGGAACAGATGGTTGGACAGTGAAACTGGCTACTTTGGATTCCAAGGATCTTAAGAGGGACAAAATATCTGCTGAAAACTGCGGGGCAGTGGTTGTTTAGGGTTCTGCTGGTGCAAAGGTAGTTGGGTCTGCAGTACCACTGGCTTCAGCATGCTGCTGTAACAAAGCATAGGTATGTCCTACTTTATCACAAAGATCCATGTGTAGCAACATTGTGCTGTCTCTATATGATTGACCAGACACTGGCAGTAGCTTATATAGACTTGTAACAGCCCGATCCTTCTCCAGTTAGTATTGTCCGCTTTGGCCCATGGGCCTCACGGATTTGTCCCTTGGGAGGTTTCATTCCCAAAAGCGCGCTGACCAGGTGAGGAAGGCTCCCACATATATGGCCCAAATCTTTTCTTCCGTTTAGATGTGGGACACGGTTTCCACCCGGTCGTGGCTGGTTGAACAAGCACGTCCCAACCCCATCCCTGGGTCGTGACAAGCCCACCAGCTTCCGCCTGGTGCATCCTCGCACCACACACCGTACTAGAGGGAGTCCAGCTCTGATACCACAAATGTAATGGCCCGGCCCACTAGTGATATTGTCCGCTCTGGGCTGAAGCCCTCACGGTTTTAAAACGCGTCACTAGGGGTTACGAACCATCAACTTATAAACCCAGCATCTCTTAGTGTTTTGTGTATGTGGGTTTTGCCTAGGGTGTTACAATCCACCCCCCTTATGGGACTCAGCGTCCTCGCTGAGGTTTGCCCCACCATCGTTCAAGGTTGCACGCGGAGCGGCTTTGATACCACAAATGTAACGACCCGGCCCACTAGTGATATTGTCCGCTCTGGGCTGAAGCCTTCACGGTTTTAAAACGCGTCACTAGGGGGGCAAACCTCAGCGAGGACGCTGAGTCCCATAAGGGGGGTGGATTGTAACACCCTAGGCAAATCCCACATCGACAAAACACGGGAGAGATGCTGGGTTCATAAGTTGATAGTTCCTAACCCCTATTGACGCGTTGTAAAACCGTGAGGGCTTCGATCCAGAGCGGACAATATCACTAGTGGGTCGGGCCATTACATTTGTGGTATCAGAGCTGCTCCGCGTGCAACCTTGAACGATGGTGGGGCAAACCTCAGCGAGGACGCTGAGTCCCATAAGGGGGGTGGATTGTAACACCCTAAGCAAATCCCACATCGACAAAACACGAGAGAGATGCTGGGTTCATAAGTTGACAGTTCGTAACCCCTATTGACGCGTTTTAAAACCGTGAGGGCTTTGGCCCAGAGCGGACAATATCACTAGTGGGCCCTAGGCAAATCCCACATCGACAAAACACGGGAGAGATGCTGGGTTCATAAGTTGACAGTTCGTAACCCCTAGTGACGCGTTTTAAAACCGTGAGGGCTTCAGCCCAGAGCGGACAATATCACTAGTGGGCCGGGCCGTTACATTTGTGGTATCAGAGCCGCTCCGCGTGCAACCTTGAGCGATGGTGGGGCAAACCTCAGCGAGGACGCTGAGTCCCATAAGGGGGGTGGATTGTAACACCCTAGGCAAATCCCACATCGACAAAACACGGGAGAGATGCTGGGTTCATAAGTTGACAGTTCGTAACCCCTATTGACGCGTTTTAAAACCGTGAGGGCTTTGGCCCAGAGCGGACAATATCACTAGTGGGCCCTAGGCAAATCCCACATCGACAAAACACGGGAGAGATGCTGGGTTCATAAGTTGACAGTTCGTATCCCGTAGTAGCGCATTTTAAAACCGTGAGGGCTTGACCGAGGCGGACAATATCACTAGTGGGCCGGGCCGTTACATTTGTGGTATCAGAGCCGCTCCGCGTGCAACCTTGAACGATGGTGGGGCAAACCTCAGCGAGGACGCTGAGTCCCATAAGAGGGGTGTATTGTAACACCCTAGGCAAATCCCACATCGACAAAACACGGGAGAGATGCTGGGTTCATATGTTGACAGTTCGTAACCCCTATTGACGCGTTTTAAAACCGTGAGGGCTTCAGCCCAGAGCGGACAATATCACTAGTGGGCCGGGCCGTTACATTTGTGGTATCAGAGCCGCTTCGCGTGCAACCTTGAACGATGGTGGGGCAAACCTCAGCGAGGACGCTGAGTCCCATAAGGGGGGTGGATTGTAACACCCTAGGCAAATCCCACATCGACAAAACACGGGAGAGATGCTGGGTTTATAAGTTGGTGATTCATAACCCCTAGTGACGCGTTTTAAAACCGTGAGGGCTTCAGCCCAGAGCGGACAATATCACTAGTGGGCCGGGCCGTTACAAGACTAGCATCAAAGCTAAATGAATTGGCTATGGCAGTTATATATCCTCCAAAGACTATGCTGCCTTTGGTATGCTTTGTGACAGTTTGGTGCCAATGAGTAGCTAGAAAATGGGCTGTGCTAACTTATTTTCTCTCCTTCATGCACCACAAGAAAAATAAATCTCTAGAACCCACAATGCTGTTAGTGTGTCCCCTTCCTAAAACAGTGTAAGAGATAAATCTATGGAGGTATTTCAACACATGATCGACTATCCTAGAGGCTTTTGCTGTCTTCTGTCTGTAATAACCCCCATAAGGTGCAATGTCTTTCCAGAACTGAACAGGGTCATAGATGGTTTGTTGCCACTCAATATTTTTATAGCCCGAACCCTGAAAACCAAAAATTTCATTCATAGAATCCATGTCTAACTCCCTATCAATGCCAGCACATTGAAAATAGATCACATCCTTATGCTCAAGTACTGTTGGTTTGAAATTCAGCCTTAAGGAACTCAAAAATTCCAAGGTCAAATCCTTGTACACTGTTTCTGTAACGCCCTCACCGTAGGTAGTCCGTACATTTTACTGTTCCGACGACTAATGTCTGTTCGGACAGTCAGGATGTCTGGAACTATACTTAAACTATAGTGAGGAGACATAAATTAATGAAATAAATATTAAAAAAATATAGGAAAAATTTTGAGAAAAATAAATTAAAGTTTAGAGAATTTATAAATTGGTATAAAATAATAAAAATAACCCGATGAGCACCATGAAAGGCATTTTGGTCATTTTACCCCTAGAGGTGAATTTTGACTTAAATGTCAAATTAAAATTAGGAAATAAAATAATTAACATAAATTAAATTTATGAATTTGAATTTGGAAAATGAGAAGAGAAAGAAGAAGAAAAGAAAAGAAAAGAAAAGGAAAGAAAAGAAAAGAAAGGAAATAGACTTATGGCATTTAAAAAAAAATAAAGTACAATAATTATAGAATATATATATATATAAGACACAAGAGACAAAAATTCACCAACCACAAGTCTTCTTCATTTCCTCTTCTCTCTCTCCTTGCCGTCTCCATGTTCTCTCCCCTCCACCATTTTTGCTCAAGCTTTGAGCTTGAGTTTCTCTTCATTTATCCACCAAAACCCATGGTCCCCTTCATTAAAAATTTAGCCCACATCATAAGGAAGCTCTAGGTACCCATAGGGAGAAGGAAAGCTGAAGTTTTGGAAAAATTTCCAAGTTGGGTCACAAGAGGTTAGTGCTTTTCTCCCTTCCTTCTTCTTTAATACTTGAAAGTGACTTGAGATAAGTGGAAATTTCAAGAAATTAACAAGAAATTCATGAACCCATGATGTCCCCAAATTTTGGCAGCCATGAAATGTGTTGGGCTTTATTGTGTTCAAATAATGTAAATGAGTTTAGAGATGATGATTGATATGATTATATGTATGAGAAGTGAAAAGGGATTGAATTGATTGAGTTTGAAACTTGGAAATTAGGGTTTGTGTACATGACTTGGAGATTTTGTGTAAATGCTTGAAATTTGACCTAATTGGGATGAGATTGTTGCTTATAGAAGTGTATTGCATGCAAATTGAAGTAAGGAAGTTGGAGGAGATTGAGTTTTGGAAGTGTCAATTTTCTGCAGGTTGTGTTTGTTGAGGGCAGTGTACATTTTATGCCATAAATGAAATTGTGTGACCCCAATTGGTATGAGGCCAATTGAAGGTGAAACTAGACCCAAAATAGCCCATTTTCCATGAAGAAACCATGCCCAAATTCTGTCCAAAACTTGACCTAAATACTGTCCAAATTCGGATTTCCCTGCACCCAACCCAGAAAATGACCAAATGAACAGTATGTGTTCATTTGGTCATAACTCTCTCTATATTGGTCCAAATGACTTAAAATTTTACCATTGAAAGTTTAGACATAGGGCTACACTTTTCATGAAGACCACTTAACCCAGTTTTGCCTTTAACAAATTCAAATTGTTAGCACAATTTGGGTCATCAAACGCAACCCAGAAAATGACCAAATGAACAGTACGTGTTCATTTGGTCATAACTCTTTCTATACTGGTCCAAATGACCTAAAATTTTACCCATGGAAAGTTTAGACATAGGGCTACACTTTTCATGAAGACCACTTAACTCAGTTTTGCCTTTAACCAATTCAAATTGTTAGCACAAGTTGGGTCACTGAAACTGCCAACCCAGAAAATGTCCCAAAATACTATTCCTTTGGTATTTTGACCATAACTTGAGTTCTATAACACCAAATTCAGTGATTCAAAAACTGAAATTCAAGTTTAAATATAGAGGAGCAATTGTTATGAAGGAAGTGTGACTAAATAGACATCCTAACCTAGTCAAATTCCTTGATAAAGATAATACATCGACATGAACCTAAAGAAAGGCTCATGGGAAAAAATGCTATATATGATAATTAAAATAATCATAAGGATAATTAAATATTAAAAATGATATGAATATGTAAATTGGGACTAATGTCCTATTAATATGAAATTAATGGTACAAATGAACAGTACCAGAAAATAGTAACGGTGAATAGTACTAAATTAATTAAAAATGTTTAATTGCCCATAGTATACCTAGACTTATTTATTTAGTTTGGATAAATTGGTATACCAATTAGGGACTACAGATAGCAAGATCGCCACCGAGAAAATCATGAACTGACAATATATGTCCGGTATGATTGTTCTACAGCTATATGCCTACTTCATCGCCATTGTGCCTATTTTATTTCTCGGCTTTACAAGCTCGACGGGTCTCGTGCCCGATACCGCCTCGGTTCGACAGACGATATCGGATAGACATATGGCTGTCTAATCAGTATACACCCGTGCATCCAGCTTTTATAATTTGTTATATGTTTCTTGGGCACTGATAAAAAAAAAAATTAATTAAGACTTAAAATACAATAAGTAATCACAAAAGATCCCGATAATGTTAATTATTTCCAAAGAGCAATAAAAATATAAAATACCCAGAAATTATGAGTTGCAGATATTATTTCAAATGTTAAATTATTGTTATTATAAATTATGCACCACTAAGCGTTATGCTTAGCGCGTTGGTTTTCCATTGCGTAGGTATTGGAGATCACCGCAATTGTGCCGGCAAAGATAAAGAGTGCACTGACAAAGCTCTGACCAGATCTGCCACTGTCCAGAGTCACCTCACCGGTCTTTTGTATTTTGGTAGGGCCCATGTATAGACTAGTATTTTGGTTCATTATGTCTAGTCGTGATGTATTTCATTTTGGACTTGTAATTAAACTTTGAGATTGAAATGAAAATTTGTAATTTATTATCTATGAATTTCCATATGATGCAATAGATGACACTTCATTTTGAGATCTCATAAATAGTTGTGAATGATATGATAAAAGAGAACATGATATGGAAATATGTGAGATGACTATGAATATGTTAACACATGATAGTGGAACCCGCCAGATGCTAATAAAACAGAGGAGGATCTATCCGGGTCTCCACATAAATAAGATATATAAAAAAAAAAATTTCTACACATAGAATACATGTTTTAAATGACATCAAAAGTTTACCATAGATATGATAAAACAAGATAGGGTGCTCCGGCACCGAATGTGGCACTTCTTGCTCGGCTATGCGGTAGACGGGTAAGGGGCGTCACAGTTTCCCTAATCCTAGCAAACTTAGTCCAGTTGATAGCGTCTAAATAGGCAAATACAGAGTCATAAATGCCTAACTCTTTTAAAATCTGCTCATCCATATATTTGTTTGCCAAAATAGGTTTAGAAGCTAAACTCTCATAAGCATTTTTCATATCCATGTCTTTAAAAGCCCAAGGTAATGGAGAAAGTACCTCCTCTATATCATTGGCAGATGACGCAGGTGCTGCTAGAGCAGTCGCTGGCTGGGGAGAGTTTAAAGGTGACTAAGGTACAGGGGTTTGAACCACTGGTGATGGAATTTGCGAGGAGGACCTAGTTCTTTTGCTGACTGGTTCAGAGGGAAATTGAGGTGGAGAGTTTAAGTCCAAAGGAACAGAGGGCGTCCCTTTTCTTTTTCCGACAGTGGCTTTCTTAGGTCTACCCGCAGCCTTTTTAGTTTTACCTTTAGATTTGGTTTGAGTTGGCGCAGGTTCAGACATTGGTTCTTGGAACTGAGTTTCAAAAATGGCTGTTTCATTTTGTGGCTCATTTTGTGGCGAGAGGGGGGTTGGCGGAATGAGGGTTGGTGTTTGGCTTTGGGGTAGTGGTGGTGTTTGCGGTGGTGGTGATTGAGGTGGTGGTGGTGATTGAGGTAGTGGTGGTGTTTGCGGTGGTGGTGATTGAGGTAGTGGTGGACTGGGACTGGGGTTAGGGTTTGTGGGTAAAGAAGAGGGAGTAGCCATTTTCGATTTGACAGAGCGTTGAGATTTTCTGGGCTTGGGTTTATGGGTGGACCACATCTTGGTTCTCACCATTTAATAAAGAGAAATAAACTCTTCAGCTTCCCTAGAAATGCCGAAAAAAATGGTGGAGAGAGGGGGTCGGCGGAATGAAGCTTTGGTTTATCGGGAGTTTGGGCGAGGGCTTCATAAAAAAAAATGGCGGAAATTTTTGGGCTTTTTAAAATGTAGGGAAGACATTTGGTAATTTGGGTTATGCTTGGGGTTAAGCATAGGGTTCAGCAGAATTTGCATAGGATACAGCTTAGTAAGCAACATCATCGAAGTTTCGTGAGTTTTGGGAAAAATTGTGATTTTACTTACCAAAAACAGTCCAAATGCTATGGAATGCTATCATGACCCTGAGCAATTACCAAATGCACATTAATACCACAAAATTAAAAAATTTAAGCTCATCATCTCTCATAAACCTATCAAGCATGATACAAGCATGCGGTAATTAGCTCAAATTAGGCACCAATTGTGATTACCTTTTTTGCAAACTTAATGAAATGGTCTCATTCCTAAACTTATACCAAAAGCACATTTTCAGTAGCATTTGAGACAAGTTTCAGACATTCAAAAATTGCAGAAAAGACATAGAAATTGACTTTTTAAGCAGTATGAACAGTAGCAAAAATTAGCAGACTACAAAAACTAGCAGCAATTCAAACAAAAAACATGTAAATTTCTAACAGATTACAAAACTATATATACACACTAAAAGGTAAAACTTAACAAACACTATTTTTGCACTTCAATAAAGCTCACATCAGTCCTAAATATCAAAATTAATCCTCATTTAAGTTGCAATTCACAAAATTTACACAAGACACAAAATTAAACATGTGCTACCAAGTAGATTGCAATATCAGCAATTTAGCACAAGTTTAAAGGTGTTACTGTTCACAGGCACTGGATAAAGTGCAGAATTTTGCTTATACTTGCTCCATTTCAATTCTTTCTTTTTGCTACACATGTTAATTTGCCCAATCTTCATGAATGACCTACAAAAGATAAACAAATGTCACTTTTGAGTTTAACGAGGGTAAAAACTGAAAATGAAATGAAATGGAAAATTAATAAACTATAAAAGGATACGCTTGGGTTGCCTCCCAAGAAGCACTTGTTTAAGGTCTTAAGCTTGACATTCCACTCCAAATCACCTAAATATCCCTAATTGGGGAACCAAGCCATGAAACCTCTATAACCTTTTGTGTGGGTTCTTCAACAATATAATGCTTTAATCTCTGCCCATTAACTTTAAAAGTCCCTGGGGTTTCATTGCCTATCTCAATAGCTCCATAGGGGTATACCTTTATAACAGTGTAAGGCCCTGACCATCTTGACTTTAATTTTCCGGGAAACAACCTTAACCTAGAATTATATAAGAGAACAACATCACCTTCCTGAAATTCTTTCCTCCTAATATGCTTATCATGCCATCTCTTAGTTCTCTCCTTATAAACCTTGGCATTTTCATAAGTATCCAATCTAAGTTCCTCAAGTTCATTTAGTTGCAACATTCTTTTTTCTCCTGCAGTTTTTAAGTCAAAATTCAATGTCCTTATGGCCAATATGCTCTATGCTCCAACTCCAAAGCTAAATGACAAGCTTTCCCATAAACCAATCTAAATGGGGTGGTGCTAATAGGAGTTTTAAAAGCTGTTCTATAGGCCCAAAGAGCATCATCTAACTTTAGTGACCAATCTTTCCTTGAACTATTCACTGTTTTCTCAAGAATTCTTTTCAACTCTCTATTTGAGATCTCCACTTGACCACTAGTTTGTGGATGGTAGGGTGTTGCAACCTTATGCTTTACTCCATATTTTTGTAATAATCTTTCAAATTGATGGTTGCAAAAATGAGAACCTCCATCACTTATAATGGCACGTGGAGTTCCAAATCTTGTAAAAATGAACTTTTTAAGGAATTTAATCACAACTCTAACATCATTAGTTGGAGATGGTATAGCTTCAACCCATTTGCTCACATAATCTACTCCAACTAAAATGTATTTGTGTCCAAAGGACGATGGAAAAGGTCCCATGAAATCAATGCCCCACACATCAAATAGTTCCACTTCCAATATATTTTGGAGGGGCATTTCATCTCTCTTCGAGATATTACCCATCCTTTGACACCTATCACATGCATTTACAAACTTTCTCACATCTTTAAACATATGTGGCCAAAAGAACCCTGCTTGAAGAACTTTTTCTGCAGTCTTTGTCACACTCATATGACCCCCATAAAGTGAAGAATGGCAATCTTTAATAACATTCCCTATCTCCTCATCAGCTAAACATCTTCTAATCAACCCATCTCCACATCTCTTGAACAAAAATGGCTCTTCCCAATCGTAATCCTTCACATCAAAAAGAAATTTCTTCTTCTGCTGCCATGTTAGGTCAGGTGGAAGGATTCCACACACCAGATAGTTCACGAAATCTGCATACCAAGGGGTTTTTGCATTCATGATTACTAACAGTTGCTCATCAGGAAAATAATCATCTATTGGGGGCTCTTTTCCCAAATTATCTCCTTGTTCTTGCCTCAATCTAGACAGATGATCTGCTACCACATTTTCTACTCCTTTCTTGTCTTTAATTTCCAAGTCAAACTCTTGAAGGAGTAGCACCCACCTTATTAACCTAGGTTTGGCCTCTTTTTTCTGAAGGAGATATTTGATAGCTGCATGATCTGTGTATACTATTACCTTAGACCCCACAAGATAGGACCTGAATTTGTCTACTGCGAATACCACTGCCAAAAACTCTTTCTCTGTAGTAGAGTAATTTATTTGAGCATCATCTAAGGTTCTACTTGCATAGTATATTGCATACACCTTCTTATCTTTCCTTTGTCCCAAAACAGCCCCAATTGCATAATCGCTAGCATCGCACATTAACTCAAAAGGTAATGACCAATCGGGTGGCTGCATAATAGGAGCAGATATCAAAGCTTCCTTTATCCTGCAAAAAGCGTTCATACAATTAGTATCAAAATGAAATTCCACATCTTTACTCAATAAATTGGTAAGAGGCTTAGAAATCTTAGAGAAATCCTTGATGAATCTCCTGTAAAATCCAGCATGCCCCAAGAAACTCCTCACTCCCTTTACGGATGTTGGGGGTGGCATTTTCTCAATAATTTCTACCTTTGCTTTATCCACCTCAATACCCCTGTTTGACACAAGATGTCCCAAAACAATTCCTTCTTGTACCATAAAATGGCACTTTTCCTAATTCAAAACTAAATTGAACTCTTCACATCTCTGCAAAACCTTAGACAAGTTAGATAAGCATTCATCGAAAGATTTACCATATACAGAAAAATCATCCATGAACACTTCCATAATACCCTCAATCATGTCAGAAAATATGGACATCATACATCTTTGAAATGTAGCAGGGGCATTACATAGTCCAAATGGCATCCTTCGATATGCAAAGGTACCATAAGGACATGTGAAGGTAGTTTTATCCTGATCATCTGGGTGAATAGGGATCTGAAAGAACCCTGAATAGCCATTCAAATAGCAAAAATAAGAATGATTAGCTAGTCTCTCAAGCATTTGATCTATAAATGGTAATGGAAAATGGTCCTTTCTAGTTGCATTATTCAGTTTCCTATAGTCTATACACATTCTCCATCGATTCTGATCCTTGTAGGTATTAGTTCATCATTTTCATTTTTCACTACTGTGATGCCCCCTTTCTTGGGTACAACATTAACTGGACTTACCCAATTGCTGTCAGAAACAGGGTATACCAATTAGGGACTACAGATAGCAGTACTGCCTACCGAGAAAATCATGAACTGACAATATATGTCTGGTATGATTGTTCTACAGGCTATATGCCTACTTACTGGCCATTGTGCCTACTTTATTTCTGGCTTTACAAGCCTGACAGCGGGTCTCATGCCCGACAGCTAGCCTCATCCCTGACAGACGTATACTGGATAAACATACGGCTGTCTAACCAATACACACCCGTGCATCCAGCTTTTATAATTTGTTATAGGTTTCTTGGGCACTGATAAAAAAATTAATTAAGACTTAAAATACAATAAGTAATCATAAAAGATCCCGATAATGTTAATTGCTTTCAAAGAGCAATAAAAAAAAAGACCCAGAAATTATGAGTTACAGATATTATTTCAGATTGTTAAATTATTGTTATTATAAATTATGCACCACTAAGCGTTATGCTTAGCGCGTTGGTTTTCCATCGCGTAGGTACTGGAGATCAGCCGCAGCGCGGCGGCAGTGATGGTGCATTGTGAGCTCGACCAGATACGCCCTGTCGAGTCACCTCTGAAGGAACGGAAGCGTGAAAAATACAAGATTATACCATTGAATTCAAAAATTTTCACCTAGGGTCACATGCACCATGCAAGATTTATTTTTATCTATTTGATTTCAATGATAAACAACATATTAAAACTCTTTTAATATGTTTTTGGATATGTATTTGCCATTTAAGATTTTAAAATTAATCAGATTAATTTTAGAACCCTAGATTAAATCAAGAACGATTACACTAACCTCTTGATGTGCTGCAGCGTGTCTGCGCCTTTGAGATTCGTCTTGAGGACACGGATGTTGTCTTTCTAGCTTGTCCACACCAAGAACACCTATGGCAGCCCTTGAACAGCTTCTAAAGCTTTTTCTATTAATTAGAAATTCAAGTTATGCCTTTTAAGAGATTAGAGATGTAAACAGGACACTAGAAACAATTTCTAGCGTTCTTAATTCAAGAGATTGATGGCTAATCTCTTTGAATTGATGAGAGATGAAGAAGAAATAGCTGGAGAGGCTCAAAGTGGCGTGACAATTGAGAGGAGAGGCTGCTGGTTATGTTTTCTTTTCATAACCACACTTAAATAGCTAGGTTAACACATTAAACCCTTGCCACATGTCACCCTTTGATTAGCTCTAGGTTTAAGTGACCCAATCACATTGTGCCAAGTGTCAAACCTATATTTAATCTTGATTTTAATCATCTTACATGATTAAAAAAAAACATTTGGCAAGCTTATGTGTAATCTCATGTGTCACCATCTCATGGTGCCACGTGTCACACTGTGAAATGACCAAAATGCCCCTGTGTGAGTTCTTAACCCAAAATAATTATTTTCTTCTTCTAATTAATTTATATCAAATATAAATTAATTAATTAATCTCTATTAATTAATTTCTCATCAATTAAATTCATATTTAAACACTTTAAATATAAATTTAATTTATACTACACATCCAATAATCTAGATTTGGTTTCAAGTCATGCTAGGGACTTTGCAATTTAATTGCAAACCAAATCTATTTAATTAATCAATTAAACTCTTTAATTAATTAATTAAATCATATTTAAGTAGGTGATAACTTGTGTATGTGTGTGACTTACTAGGCTTATCACTAATTGGCAATGAGACATGATATCAACTCTTAATATCATCAGAACTCTTTCTTACCATAAATGATTTCTCTAAATCATTTTATGAACCTCATAGACCATGGTTAACACCTAGCATAGCATGCCATGGCCACCCAATTAGTAATAAGATTTACCTTAAATGAACCTATAATCATATGTTACCATGCACTAGAATCTCTCTGTTACAAAATCCCAACTCAAGCTGGAGTCATGGTTTATGTCAAACTCCATTTGCTATGAATATTATGTTCTCTTTTAATTCCAGTTCTTGATTAAAAGATTTCTCTCATCAGAAACTCTTTTCTGAATAAATCTATCTGTCCTGGCCAGGAACTTGAAACATCAAGAACAATTAAATGAACATAGGATTTTATCTCTATTTACTTAGAGGAACAGATTCCATCTTGATCAACACCTACCTCCATATATAACTAGTAGGAGCCAACACATGCCCATATACCCATACATAGTACAAGTATGAAAGCAGTATCAAACTCAAACTACCTATATACAAGATAAGCTGCTATCTCAGTCTAAAGATTATATGCACTGATATGATTTATGACAAAACATTGACAAGAGTAAACTCCATGTGCTTGTCATAAGTGTCACTGGTTCGGCCTACTTATCATTTATAAGTGCCTATCATATTTGTTATATGGCATGAGACTCACCATTCCATCTTATTTATATCTCATATAAATAACTTGGGAACAAATATGAATACAATCTTTCTGGATAAGTCATGTCCTTATTATGAAGTATCCTCGATTGTGAACCTATTTATGATACTTTGTGCTAGAAATATTATCACTCATATTCTTAACAACTTAAGAATAATATTTCTAACAAAATATCAATGGACCTTTTCTATTACACATAAATATATTATGTAAATGGAAAAGTGGAAATGCCTTTTATTAATAAAAATATGTACAAGATACATACTAAATGATATGCTCTAGGGCATACTACTAACAATCTCCCACTAGCACTAGAGCCATTCATTACAATATCTTAGACCCATCTTCTCAAGATGTTGATCTAACTGAGCTTGTGACAAAAGCTTAGTGAATGGATCAGCTGAATTTTTCAGCTGATGTTATTTTTCTGCATGGCTATAACGCCTTGCCCAACTATATCTCTGATAATGTGGTAATGCCTTTCTATGTGTTTGGATTTTGGTGAGACCTTGGTTCCTTAGCTTTGTATGATCGCTCCATTATTGTTACTGGTAGTGGAACTGGCGACTCAATGGAAGGAACTACCGTAAGTTCATCACGAACTTCTTTATCCAAACGACTTCCTTTGCAAAGATCTCGATGCAAAGAATATACTCACTCGTAGTGGAATCTGCAATCGTGCTCTGTTGGAACTCTTCCAACCGATCGCACCTCCATTACAAATGAACACATATCCAGGTAGACTTTCTATCATCGATATCGATTGGAAATCGAATCGTATAACCATCCAATTGCAAGTCTCCACCTCCATAAATCAAGAATAAATCCTTAGTTCTTCTCAAGTACTTAAGGATATTCTTGATGACTATCGATGTTCCAAACTGGATTGGATTGATACCGCTAGTCAAACTAACGACATATGCGATATCCGCCTAGTACACAACATTGCATACATTAAACTTCCAATAGCCAAGCATATGGAATCCTCGCCATCTTATCTCTTTCTTGTGTGTCTTTGGAGACATCTCTTTAGAAAGGTGGATACCATGTCTCACTGGTAACAATCGTCTCTTGGAATCAAGCATGTTAAACCTCTTTAACACCTTTTCCAAGTATAGACTTTGAGATAAATCAATTATTCTTTTCGCTCTATCTCTATAGATGCGAATCCCAAGAATATAGGTTGCCTCCCCTAAGTCTTTCATGGAGAATGTATTTGACAACCATACCTTTATAGTCGTCAACATACCTGTGTCATTACCCATCAACAGTATGTCATCCACATATAAGACAAGGAAAGTGATAGCACTGTCACTAACCTTCTTATATACACATGGCTCATCCTCATTTTTGATAAAACCAAAGGATTTAATGGCTTCATCAAAACGGATGTTCCAACTCCTCGAAGCTTGTTTCAACCCATAAATGGATCGCTTTAGCTTGCATACCTTGGAACCATCTTGGGATTCAAATCCCTTAGGTTGTTCCATGAAAATGTTTTCTTTAATGTATCCATTGAGAAAAGCTGTTTTGACATCCATCTGCCAAATCTCATAATCATAGTACGCAGCTATTGCTAATAAAATCCTAATTGATTTAAGCATGGCAACAGGCGAGAAAGTCTCCTCATAGTCGATTCCTTGCCTTTGGCGAAACCCTTTCGCTACTAGCCTTGCCTTATAGGTCTCTACCTTTCCATCAGAACCAATTTTCTTCTTGAAAATCCATTTGTTCCCTATAGGTATAATACCTTCAGGTGGGTCAACAAGATGCCAAACTTGATTCTTATACATGGAATCAATCTCGAATTTCATAGCATCAATCCATTTTGAAGAGTCTATATCTGATATAGCTTCTTCATAGGTAAGTGGATCATCTCCATGATCTACTTCTTCATGAGTAGACAACTCTTGTTCTTCTTCATGAAGAAAACCATATCTTACTGGTGGGTGAGATACCCTGGTTGTTCTACGAGGAACAGTTGTAGATGTTTCATTAACGGGTATAGGTTGACTAGATGGATCTATATCCATCTGATCTGTTGGTTGGTCAGAATTCTCCAATTCTAACTCTATTTTCCTTCCTTTACCTCCTTCTTGAACAAACTGTTATTCAAGAAATGTGGCATCTTTACTTATCACAACCTTTTGTGAAGTAGGTAAATAAAAATAATATCCAAAACTATCTTTTGGATATCCAACAAATCGACCTTTTTCTGATCTAGTCTCCAATTTATCAGTGTTCAGCTTTTTGATATAAGCTGGACAACCCCAAATCTTAACATGCTTAAGACTTGGTTTTCTTCCATGCCATATCTCATAAGGTGTGGAAGAAACTAATTTTGACGGAATCCTATTCAGAATATACAAAGCTGATTGTAATGCAAATCCCCAAAAGGAGATTGGCATATCCTTTTGGGCAATAACCAGCATGTTGAGTAAACCAGCTAAGGTGCATTCCTGTTTAGTCATATGGAAATTTGTCACAAAATTCTCAAAAGACTCGGAAGGGATCAAGGATCAAATCCGTCTGTAGTTGGAAATCCATGTTGAAGTCAAGATGTTCCAAGCTGCTCAATCACCGAATCATCTTGTGGACATAATCCCCAACATTCTGCCCTCGGACATCCTCATACGGAATAGCATGTCTAGATATATCATACCTAGCATTCCTGCTGTGCTCACCATACAACTCTTGTAGGTGAAGGAGGATCTCACTCGCACTCTGCATGTTCTCATGTTGCTTCTGTAACTCATTACTCATGGAAGCAAGCATGTAACACTTAGCTCTCATATCATGCTCCTTCCACTTGTCCAAAGTTTCATGTTCCTCTTGTGTGGCCTCTGGAGGTAAGGGACCAGGAACATTTGAATCTAGAACATATCCTATATGTTCAAGGTTCAGGACAAGTTTCAAATTTCTTAGCCAATCGCATGATTAGGTCCTCAACCTATTGTGATCAAGTATGCTTGCAAGGATATTGGATGGTGGTGGTTGTTTTGTGCTCATTTTTATCAGAAAATTAACTGCAGAAAATAACCAGATTAATTAGTAAATGTATCATGTAATTAACCAAAATGATTATGGTCTTTTAATCAAATTGGTCCTCCCACTAACTTAGCAAATCCTACACTTCCAAAGTAGAAAACGGAAATCCTAGTTGGATGGATTTCTAGTGGGTGATTGAATTCTTATAATTCTATTGATCATCCTCAGGTACATCCATTATTGGAATTACAATAAACTATAAGTGAGCAACTCTTTGCCCATCACATCTCATGTGAGGTTCAATCCTTTACCTAGCCCCTAATGCTCAAAATCTCAGGTACATCCATTATTGACTTATCTTGCATTAGTTAAGTTGATCCCATTGAGCCAGTAATTATGCAAATAATTTTAATGTCCTCAGGTACATCCAATATTGGCCACTAAACAATTTACATATTTACAACATCTCATGCTTAACAATTATTCTTAAGAAAATCTCTTCAATAAATTGCATCTTATGCAACTATTTAAAATTTCTTAAAATAATTGCCCCAATGGAGGGCCTATGTTATAATTACTTTAATTATAGCATTTCCAACTTAATCATTTATTTGGAAGATTTTATGGTCATTTTATTTACTATTAAGGTCTCACTTTGCAAATTATCCATTTAGCATGCATATATCATATAATTGCATATATTCCCATACATCTCATGCATTCATGGATAAGCAGTAAATATGGTATGATCATGGACTTTCTAAAGGATTCAATTCTGAGCCACCAAGAATTGAATCAGGGCATTTCTAGGTGCATTTCATTCATTCATTTTACAAGAGTTGCTGAAGGAGTACATAATCAACACTTGATATTGAATTCCTCCCACTGGTCCCACCAATGCTCTTGACCTCCTTGAACTTCTTGCAATCCAATATTACATAGTAATCCTTGGCATACCAAGGCGAATTTACAAGAACTTAAATAAATGAAATTACAACCCAAAAATTATTACAAACTTAATAATACATGCCCAAAATAAATTAAAATAAATTAATTAATTTACAATCCCAAAGAAACATAAAAGAAATAAATCCAATCACATTGGTCTTTTATAGTCCATGATCATCCATCATGCATATCACTATTTAACAATTAAATAAAACATACATACTTAAATTAAATTGAATATCTCATATTCAACTTAAAAATCCAGATTTGAATATGATTCAAATAAATTTAAAAATTCAGATTTGAATCTCATTCAAACAAATTTAAAAATTCAGATTTGAATCACATTCAAACAACTTCAAAAATTCAGATTTGAATCACATTCAAACATTTTTTAAAAAATCAGATTTGAATCACATTCAAACATTTTTTAAAAAATCAGATCTGAATTTTATTGAATCAATTTTAAAAAATCAGATTTAAATATGATTCAAACAACTTTAAAAATTCAGATTTGAATCACATTCAAACAACTTTTAAAATTCAGATTTGAATCACATTCAAACAATTTTTAAAATTCTGATTTGAATCATAATTTAATTGTGTGATTAAAACAACTAATTAAACACTTTAATTAGTCAAAGAATAGGCCTTAGATCATACAACAATTACAGAATTAAAAGCCAAACCTTGAACCACCCATGGAACCATTGTTGCCGCCACCAATGGTGGCTTCACCATGTGTGCCGCCACACCTCATGATCCAACCAGCAATGAATCTCTTGATCTCATGATCAAACACACAATTAAATTATATAATCAACAATCTAAATGGCAAATATAGTGGCTCTGATACCAATTGAAGGAACGGAAGCGTGAAAAACACAAGATTATACCATTGAATTCAAAAATTTTCACCTAGGGTCACATGCACCATGCAAGATTTATTTTTATCTATTTGATTTCAATGATAAACAACATATTAAAACTCTTTTAATATGTTTTTGGATCTGTATTTGCCATTTAAGATTTTAAAATTAATCAGATTAATTTTAGAACCCTAGATTAAATTAAGAACGATTACACTAACCTCTTGATGTGCTGCAGCGTGTTTGCGCCTTTGAGATTCGTCTTCAGGACACCAGATGTTGTCCCTCTAGCTTGTCCACACCAAGAACACCTATGGCAGCCCTTGAACAGCTTCTAAAGCTTTTTCTATTAATTAGAAATTCAAGTTTTGCCTTTTAAGAGATTAGAGATGTAAACAGGACACTAGAAACAATTTCTAGCGTTCTTAATTCAAGAGATTGATGGCTAATCTCTTTGAATTGATGAGAGATGAAGAAGAAATAGCTGGAGAGGCTCAAAGTGGCGTGACAATTGAGAGGAGAGGCTGCTGGTTATGTTTTCTTTTCATAACCACACTTAAATAGCTAGGTTAACACATTAAACCCTTGCCACATGTCACCCTTTGATTAGCTCTAGGTTTAAGTGACCCAATCACATTGTGCCAAGTGTCAAACCTATATTTAATCTTGATTTTAATCATCTTACATGATTAAAAAAAAACATTTGGCAAGCTTATGTATAATCCCATGTGTCACCATCTCATGGTGCCACGTGTCACACCGTGAAATGACCAAAATGCCTCGTGTCTTAATTTTGAGTTCGTAACCCAAAATAATTATTTTCTTCTTCTAATTAATTTATATCAAATATAAATTAATTAATTATTTTCTCATCAATTAAATTCATATTTAAACACTTTAAATATAAATTTAATTTATACTACACATCCAATAATCTAGATTTGGTTTCAAGTCATGCTAGGGACTTTGCAATTTAATTGCAAACCAAATCTATTTAATTAATCAATTAAACTCTTTAATTAATTAATTAAATCATATTTAAATAGGTGATAACTTGTGTATGTGTGTGACTTACTATGCTCATCACTAATTGGCAATGAGACATGATATCAACTCTTAATATCATCATAACTCTTTCTTACCATAAATGATTTCTCTAAATCATTTTATGAACCTCATAGACCATGGTTAACACCTAGCATAGCATGCCATGGCCACCCAATTAGTAATAAGATTTACCTTAAATGAACCTATAATCATATGTTACCATGCACTAGAATCTCTCTGTTACAAAATCCCAACTCAAGCTGGAGTCATGGTTTATGTCAAACTCCATTTGCTATGAATATTATGTTCTCTTTTAATTCCAGTTCTTGATTAAAAGATTTTTCTCATCAGAAACTCTTTTCTGAATAAATCTATCTGTCCTGGCCAGGAACTTGAAACATCAAGAACAATTAAATGAACATAGGATTTTATCTCTATTTACTTAGAGGAACAGATTCCATCTTGATCAACACCTACCTCCATATATAACTAGTAGGAGCCAACACATGCCCATATACCCATACATAGTACAAGTATGAAAGCAGTATTAAACTCAAACTACCTATATACAAGATAACTGTACTATCTCAGTTCTAAAGATTATATGCACTAATATGATTTATGGCAAAACATTGACAAGAGTAAACTCCATGTGCTTGTCATAAGTGTCACTGGTTCGGCCTACTTATCATTTATAAGTGCCTATCATATTTGTTATATGGCATGAGACTCACCATTCCATCTTATTTATATCTCATATAAATAACTTGGGAACAAATATGAATACAATCTTTCTGGATAAGTCATGTCCTTATTATGAAGTATCCTCGATTGTGAACCTATTTATGATACTTTGTGCTAGAAATATTATCACTCATATTCTTAACAACTTAAGAATAATATTTCTAACAAAATATCAATGGACCTTTTCTGTTACACATAAATATATTATGTAAATGAAAAAGTGGAAATGCCTTTTATTAATAAAAATATGTACAAGATACATACTAAATGATATGCTCTAGGGCATACTACTAACAACCTCACCAGTCTTTTGTATTTTGGTAGGGCCCATGTATAGACTAGTATTTTGGTTCATTATGTTTAGTCATGATGTATTTACTAGTTTATGATGTATTTCATTTTGGACTTGAAATTAAACTTAAGATTGAAATGAAAACTTGTAATTTATTATCTATGAATTTCCATATGAATGTAATAGATGATACTTCCTTTTGAGATCTCATAAATAGTTGTGAATGATATGATAAAAGAGAATATGATATGGCAATATGTGAGATGACTATGAATATGTTAACAGGTGATAGTGGAACCCGACAGATGCTAATAAAACGGGGGAGGCTCTGTCCGGGTCTCCACAGAAATAAGTCAAAAAAAAAAATTTCTGCACATAGAATACATATTTTAAATGACATCAAAAGTTACAATAGATATGATAAAACAAGATAGGGTGCTCCGGCACCGAATGTGGCACTCATCGCTCGGCTACACTGTAGACGAGTGAGGGGCGTCACACTGTTTGAGAGGAAATTTTTTAAGATAATGAGTAAGGTTTTTAAAGTTTAAAAATCTAAAATTTGTGTTTCGAAGAACTCTTAATTTTTAAAGTAATATTTGAAGAGATTTTTTCTTAGCATTTTCTATATACATAGTCTTGAACCAATTTTCACTTTTCTTAGCATTTTCTTTGTACATAGTCTTGAGATAGCAACATATATTTGTAAAAATCACTTTATTTAAATTTAATTAATAATTTTAATATCAAATTCCTTTTGAATTCGATTAGAATTTATTCTAAACTATATGCACTCATCTAAAATTCGATTATCATTATTCAAATATTACTTGAATCCTTTTGATTTTATATGTTTTAGTTAATAATTTATAAAAAAAAAATTTACTAATTATTTATATTTTAAATTTTAATAATCTTATAAAATATTTAAATTCTATTTATTCAAAATAAAATATTCAATATATATATATATATATATATATATATATATATATATATATATATATAATTATTTATTTATATAAATATATTCGAGTAATAGGCACCCGTAATATATAAAATGTAAACTTAATTCAAATTCAATGTGAATATTATTTTCTTAATCATAACTTGTCTCAAACTTCATTATATAATACTCCAGCTTCTTTCAATAGGGTTTGATCAATTATCCGAGAATACTCAACCCATTGTCATTCTTAGTTTTATCCAATTTTCAATTTCTCAACATTTTCTAGTTTTGATCCAATTTTTAATTTCTCGGCATTTTACCTGTACATGATCTTGATCCAATTTTCAGCATTTTTCCCTGTGCCGTGTTGATCCAATCTTCACTTTCTTATCATTTTCTTTTGATATGCAATTCAAACTCAGAGCCACTATTAGATTTCAAATCAAAATTTATCCAATTTTCACTTTCTCAGAATTTTGTAGTCTTGATCCAATTTTCACTTAGCATTTTCCCTGTGCATACTCTTGAACCAGTCTTCACGTACTTCCTTAGCATTTTTCCTGCACACAGTCTTCATCCAATTTTTTTTTTCTTTCTATATGCAATTCAAACTCTAAGTCACTGTCAAATTTCATGTCAAACATTATCATTTTTGAGAAAAAGGTGGAAAAAGAAGTTAGCTTGTATTTGGATTCATGGATTTAGATTTAAATTTTAGATATTGAATCTAAAATTTAGAATTTGAAATTTATAAATTTGAAAATATCTTGTTTAGATAATAAAAAAAAATTAATTTTTTAATTTAAAATGGAGGTGAGTATCCAATAAAAAAAAAAAAAAACTTTTATTAAGTTGATTTAGAATTTCAAATAACATTGTTAATGTTGTTCTTTTAAATCTTTATATTTATCTTGGATTTGACTGAAATCTTTATATATATATATATATATATATAATTTTTATATATATAATCTTTTAATTCAAATAACATAATTTAATTAAAAGTGTAATTATTTTATATAAATAAATATTTATATATATAAATTAATTAAATTAATATTTTAATTTAAATATTATACATAAATTATAAGTTATAAAAAAATTATCTCAATAAAGTTTCTTTAAAATAATAAGAAGAACATTATAAAAATTATAATATTGAAAACATGTTTACAGGTTGGGCGACTTTACGTAATTTTCCCAAAAACTTATTTACCATCCTTTTTGAGGTAACTCCAAAATTGTTTCCCACCTAGAGGTGACTTTTTGAAACTGTTTGAACTGTTGAATTTTTTTTTTTTTTTTGGCAATAAAATCTGTTGATGCTTTAATTTCTGCAAAAATATCTCACAATGTCAAGTATTACTGCCCAAATATTACTCCAAAAATGACTTAATTTTCAAGTCTTGCTGCCCAAATATTACTCAAAAAATGACTTAATCGCATCCATATATCTTAAAACTTTCTATAGGACCTCTAATTTATGATGCTAAATAAGTCCTCGTTCCAAATGTATCACCATTCAAGCAGTATCTTTCACTTTTGCTTAAGACATCAACTACTAATTAATAACTTTACAGGTCACTGTTGTTCCACTTTGATTTAATCGCATCAATATATCTTAAAAATTCCTATAGGACCTCTAATTTATGATGCTAAATAAGTCCTCTTTCTAAATCTATCACCACTCAAGCTGTATCTTTCTCTCAGGCGCAAACATAGGATTAGGTATGAGGGGGGCCAAAATTAAGTATGACTAGTGTTTTTTACTGTAATTCAATTCACTATGACCTCATCCCAATTCCGATATTCACAGGGCAAGAATGCGGAAAATGTCTTCTCATTTTGAATCCCTCAAACCTATCCCGATAATAATATATTATTATTATTTAAAAATTAACTTATTTTTATGCATTTGATTATTTTTTTAAAACATATATTTAATTACTTAAATATTATAATTTGTGAATTCAATTTCTAGTTCTAAGAATATGTAAAGACAGATCAAAGAGCATGGGTCAATAAACAAATCAAGTAAAAAGTGACCAAAACTTAATTATCAAGCAATCCATTCTTTAGCTATGTCAAAATAAAAGACAGAAATTAAAGAGTACATAACTTTACACAATTTTTTTTTTAAAATTATCATTTAAGCTTTTTTTTCTTTTGTCATTTCCAATTAATTGTCTTTTTCTTTTTTGTATCTTTATTTTTAATATTTTTACTTTTAGAATATTCTAAATATATGTTCACTTTATAATAATAAACTATTATTATTATTATTATTATTATTATTATTATTATTATTATTATTATTATTATTAGAGTCTCTCACTATATATATATATATTAAATGAGGGGCCAAGAACAATATACACGATATTTTGTTAGCATATACATATACCTAATTAGAAAGGGTTAGCTTTTACCGTACAATTTTTAAAATAATATATAAGTATAATTTAATATAAGACATCTTTCAAATAATTCAAATCGAAGTAATTGAATATATCTGGGTCCATTCCTTTTCTCACTCTCACTTTAAGATTACAACTGCTAATTAACAACTTTACTTTTACGGTTGTTTTATCATAAAACTTCCTTTCCTCTTTTCAAATCCGTCATTTCAAATCCATCACTACTTACGACGTATCTTTAACTCAAGGGCGGACGCAGGATTAGATATGGGCGGACGCAGGGGGGGGGGGGAGGGGAGTTGGGGTGGAGGATGGGGGATTGGAAATTAAGTATGACAAATATTTTCAACTGCAGTTCAATTCACTATATATTCGATTAATTTTTCTAAACCTCGTCCTAATTCTGAATCTACCCCAATAATAATATATTATTATTTCATTAAAAACATTAACTTATTTTTATGCATTTAAGTATTTTTTTTGAATATTTATTTAAGTACTTAAATATTATAATTTTAGAATTCAATTTACAATTTGAAGAGTACCCAAAAATAGATGAAAGAGCATAGGTCAATAAATAAATCAAGTAAAGAGAGACCAAAACTTAATTGTCAAGCAATTCATTCTTTAACTATGTCAAAATAACAGATAGAAATTAAAGAATACAAAAGTCTTCACAAAATTTTAAAAAATTTATCATTTAACCACTATTTTATTCCTTGTAATGTCCTATTTTCTTTTATTTTTTATATCTTTATTTTTAATATGTTTAATTTTAAAGTATTCTAAATAGATGTTCACTTCATAATAATAATAATAATAATAATAATAATAATAATAATAATAATAATATTATTATTATTATTATTATTATTATTATTATTATTATTATTATTATTATTATATATATATATATATATATATATATTAAATGAGTGGGCCAAGCACAATATATATGATATTATATTAGCATATACATATACCATATACCTAATTATAAAGGGGAGGAGGGGAGGGGTTTTGATTGTATACTTTTTTATACAATATATAATTTGATATAATATATAAGAAATGTTTCAGATAATTCCAATCAAAGCAATTGGATATGCTTCGATCAGCTCCTGCATTCACTCTCACTTAAGATTTCAACTACTAATTAACTACTTTACTGGTTATTGTTGTTTCACATTGGTTTAATTGCATCCATATATCTTAAAACTTCCTGTAGGATCTCTAATTTATGATGCTAAATAAGTCCTCTTTCCAAATTCATCGCCACTCAAATTGTATCTTTCACTTTCGCTTAAGATTTCAACTAGTAATTTACAATTTTATTGGTTGTGTTCCACATTGGTTTGCAATAAGGATTTTGTGCTAAATATAAGATATTTGGATAAACCTCCTCCAGTTGAGCTAGCCTTTGGTGTAGAGTTATACCCGGTTTGTTTTCTTAATATAATATCAGAGCCTACCCTAGTTCAATATTAGACTACTTGCATATGTGTTTACCTGTAAACTTCATGCTCTAGATGTTCATTTTTAGGCGTGAAGGGAGTGTGTTGTCCCACATTGATTTGGGATAATGACTTTGTGCTAAATATAAGACTTACTAAATCTCTGCTCTTTTTTTTTTATGCAAAAAGAAAAATTATTAAAGAAAAAAGAGAAGAAACAAGAAGGGAAAAACCAAAGAGAGATCGCCCAGAGTCAACAGACTCAACCCCATACACTTAGTTTACAATCTAAATCTTCTGTTGATGAAAAAAACTCCTCTAGTAAACAAAGAGAGTAAGAGTAATAAACATTATTTTAATCTAAATCTCCTCTTAAGGTACTTTCCGAGTGTAGTTAGACCTAATCCATTTTTTCAACAATTACCGCAAACTTCCTCATTATGCGAGCATGTTACATCTTGATTTTATTTTAAAAAAAGTCCATTTTAATTCCTCAAATTTTTAATTTGTGGTATCTAGTTTAGGACAATTATATAAAGATTAAAATATTTTAATTTTACTAGTGAGGATTGGCTTATTCGATAAAACTCAATAAAAGTTTTATTATATGATTTGAGAATTCAAGTTTGATTAAGTATTGTTCTGGGTGGTTGATTTATAAACTGTACTATAAACTGTATATCCTAATCTGAACTGAGAGCTTCTCCTCACTTAAACTTTATATATATATATACGTGTGTGTGTGTGTGTGGAAGAAAAATATGTAATATTAAATTAAAATTTTGAGATTATCCTATAGAGATAACAGTTGCTAAGGTTAAGGCAGCCAGATTTTTTTTATTTTTTTTTAGCAGCAGCTAAAAGGGGCTTTACTTTTGATATCAGATGAATGTGAAGGCATCAGATGTTCTTATTGGAAAAAAATGATTCATAAAGACAGGGTAATAGTGTAAGGTATATATTGAAAGTACACTATATATGCACGATTGTGATCATCATTTAATAATAATAATAATAATAATAATAATAATAATGGTTACTATTATTAATATCATTTATTATTATTATTATTATTATTATTATTATTATTATTATTATTATTATTATTATGTAAGAGATAAAATTAACATATTTTAGTTACAAATTATTTATAATTTTATAAAGTTTAATATTTTGAAATACTATAATTTTAAAAATTTTGCATATTTAATGAACTCTTTAATTATTAATTAATTAAATGATAATTCGATATGACAAATTAAATATTGAATAATAGTTATTTGTCAAAAAAATAATCATAATGCATGATATATAAACTAAATATTAATTTGATCTTTCAAATTGATAGTAAAATTTAATCAAGTGCAAAATATAAAAATTGAATAATTAGTTATATTTTAAAATTGATAAATTGAGCTAATTTGTCGTCATTTTTAACTGTGTACTACATGACTTGTTCAGGGACTAAATAAAAATTTTTACATTTTATAATTGGCTACTCAAAATTTATAAAAAGTTATTTCTTTATAAACTTTATCTTACTACTCTGTCTTTATAATTTACCTCCTAAAAAAACTATAACAATAATAGAAAAAATTAATTGAAAGTAAAATAAACAATTTATTTCATTCTTTTACTCTTTCAATCTCATCTTAAAATCGAAAATCGAAATTAAATATTCAACAATTATAACATCAATTTTTTTTCACAATATTATCTTAGAAAAACTATTTTTCAGAAAAATTAAAAAATGTAAACTTCTATAAAACATTAAGGATCAAAAGAAAATTTAACATTTAAAGCGAGTAACCTTAACGTGCCTCTTTCTCTCTCCTTTGTATACAGATAAAAATTAGAGTAAATTGACCCAATAGCAACATATAATTAGCCCAATTTTTATGCTGTATGCTTAATTAACTTTGCTTTCAATTTCAAAGGTAAAATTAAAAGACTTTGAATTTTTCACAACGGGAGAAGAAAACTTTTCCAATTTGTCACAACAAAATATAATTTTAATTAGGTTTTAGGAAAGTGCACTGCACAATGGAAAATAACTTCTATAAATACCAAGCTATGCTTATAGAAGAAAGACGTAACAAATGACCCATCAAGCTTCCCATTTAAACTATTAAAAGGCTTTTCATGGCTCTTAAGGCCATGAAAGAAAACTCTTCTTCTTCTTCTTCCTCTTCTTCTTCTTCTCAACAATAGAAATATGATGTTTTTCTTAGCTTTAGGGGTGAAGATACCCGTAAGAATTTTATCAGTCATTTGTGCAAAGAATTTCGTCAAAAAGGAATCATAATATTCAAGGATGATCGAGAACTTGAGAAAGGGGAAACTATTTCTCAAGAACTCCTCAAAGCAATTGAAAGCTCCAAAATTTCTCTTGTCATCTTTTCAAAAAATTACGCTTCTTCAACATGGTGTTTGGATGAACTCGTAAAAATTTTAGAATGCAAGAACTCTGGCAACCAAATAGTTTTGCCCATTTTCTATGATGTGAATCCATCAGAAGTTCGAAAACAGAATGGGAGTTTTGAAAATGACTCTGAACATTATCAGCAGAACGACGAGAGGGTGCAACGGTGGAGACTTGCTATGACTCAAGTGGCCAATCTTTCTGGATGGAATTTACAAGACAGGTCAGAATATATCCCATTTCTTTTAGTTATTTTAATTAGCATTTTCCCTCACTAAACTCATGCATTTCAGTTTTTCCCATATTTCTGAAACCCGCATCAATTCGACCAATTGGCTGCTGAAATTTTAAAATTTTTTAGGGTATAGTAGTAGTTTTTGAAAAAATTAATTGTTTTATTACTTTTATCAAATTTTAATGGACTCGATTATTTTAAAAGCTTTAATGGATTCATTATTAATTTTATAAAAAAAATTAATTTTTTTATTACTGTATTGAAATAATTATATATAAACAGTAAAATACAAACCCTCTTGTAAAAAAAAAAAAATTCAAACCATCATTGCCTCTTAACCTTTTTTTTTTCTTTATTAATTCTATCATCATCAATTTCTATTCATTGAAATTTAAATTATTTGACAAGATCATCAAAGGAAAGTCTAGTATAATTCTCTCATCATTCTTTTCATCAATTTAAAATGATTTTTTTTCTCATAATCTCATTATTATTATTGTTGGAATCTTTCCCTTATCGAAATTTCTTCATACTCATGTTATATATATATATATATATATATATATATATATATATATATATATATATATATATATATATATATATATTTCATAATATTAGATTTTTAATCTATAATTTGAATTGAATTTATTTTTCATTATTGTTTTGAAAAATTTTAATTTGAAGTAAATTGAACAAGTTTTTTAATTTTAAGTCAATATATTTTAAATTTAGTAATTTATAATATTAAATATTTATAATATTTTTAAATTAATAGTAATTCTATTTAATCTTTAGCAAGTCAATTTTATTCAAAAATTAAACTTTTTTTTTGTGGCTATATTCATTGAATGTTTTTGTTTTTATAGCATGAAATGATTTTATTAGTCATCATCATTGAATGAGTCTATGAAAAGTTCGATCAAAACTTGTGAAATCCAGTCAAACTCAGACGACTTGGTTGACAACGTCATTGATTAGTACATGTGGCAGTCATTGATTAGTGACATTGTAAATGCAATACTATTATTATTATTTGGTTATCAAATTTTTTCTTCATCATCATATATATATTATATATATCATAATATTATTTTTTTTCTTAATAATTGAATTGAATTTTTTTTTTCATTATTTTTTGAAAAAAATAATTTGAGAAGTAAATGAACAAGTTTTTTAATTTTAATTATTCATTGAATGTTTTGACATTGTAAACGCAATAGCAATATTTGTTTCTCTAAAGATAACTCTAAACTATTATTATGAAAAGTATAAATTTATTATCGATATTTTTTGATAGTCAATTATGGAAAATGATTGTCCACTAAAAATTAAATAATATTAATTGAAATTTAAGAGTAAATTAGACAAGTTAATTAAATATTAAAATGATATATTTCTAATATATAAGCAAATATACTAAAATTAATTTATAAAAGAATATATTTATTAAGGTAATATTAATTTAATATATTAATATTTAATTTAATATTTTTATATTAATATTAATTTATAAAAGATTATTAATTTTATAAAATAAATTACACTAAAAAAATTAGAAATTAGAGATGAAACAATTAGCTACATAGAAAAAAAAAAGTCTGTAAATGATAATTTTTTTGAACGTTTTGTTAAAATCATCCCTTAAAATGGAGAGAATTTCTCACTTCCTTTTCCTTCTCCTACCAAATATTTTGAGATGAAAATATTATTAAGAGACAATTTTATTGTGTTTCTCAAAACTTTAATTAGTTACGTCTGTAATTATCTCTAATTATTTTGTGTTTAGGAACATTTTATAAAATGTCTCTAAAAAGCCTTAATATCATTTGAGGAAGAAGTGCCACTGGAAGAACTCATGACTAGAAACTTAAAATGTTTTGGAAAGACTATGTTTCCTATTATTGAATATGAGTACAATGAAACACTTATTATATGTTTCCTATTATTGATATCTCAATTTGCGGATGAATTTTTTATTTATTTCTCTGTATTATATACTCTTTGCATATTATAGAATTTTCGTGTGCGCGATATGAACAAAATTGAATACTTGATATTTTTAATGTTATTTCTATGTTTAAAATATTGTGTTATTTATGATAATAGGAAATTCTTATATTGTAGGGAGGAGTCAGAGTTTATTCAGGATATCACTAAAGATGTACTTAACAAATTGGGAAGATTTAGTCATAGCATAGCCAAGGATTTTGTTGGAATGGATTCACGATTAGAGAAAATGAGATTGTGTATCAATATAAAGGAGCTAAATAATGTCAAAATGGTAGGTATTTGTGGGATGGGTGGGATGGGTGGCATTGGAAAAACAACTATTGCTAGTGTCACCTACAAGGAAATGCAATGCCAATTTGAGGGTAGTGCTTTTCTTGCGGATGTTAGAGAAACTTCAAGAAAATATGGTTTGTTCACTTTACAAAGACGACTTTTATGTGCAACATTGATGGAAAGAGACATAGATGTGTATGATGAATACAATGGAGTTTATCACATAAAAAATAGGCTATCTCGGAAGAAGGTTTTGGTCATTCTTGATGATGTTGATGAGTTAGAGCAATTAGAATTTTTAGTTGGAAAAAAAGATGAAAACTGGTTTGGAGTTGGAAGTAGAATCATAATAACGACTAGGGATGAACATTTGTTGATCCAACATGAAGTAGATCAAATATATAGGGTTGAGGAGTTAAATCATCATGAAGCCCTTCAACTCTTTTGCTTGAAAGCCTTTAAGAAAGATTGTCCACCACAAGATTACATGGAGCTATCCAACAAAGCTGTAAACTATGCAGGTGGCCTCCCATTAGCGCTTAATTTTTTGGGTTCCTCCTTGTATGCTAGATCTGTGAAAGAATGGAACAGTGCATTGAAGAGGTTGAAAGAAATTCCCAATGAAAAAATTCTAAGTAAGCTTGAAATAAGTTTTGATGGATTGGAGGAAATACAAAAAAAAAATATTTCTTGACATCGCATGCTTTTTCAAAGGAAAAATGAAACGTTATGTGATGAAAGTATTGGAAAGTGGTGGATTATACCCAGATATTGGTATAAGGGAGCTTATCGATAAATCTCTCATAACTATTTCAGACAACCGTGTGTGGATGCATGATTTGCTTGAAGAAATGGGTCAAGAAATTGTTCATCGAGAATGTCGAGAAGAGCCTGGACGACGTAGTAGACTATGGCTTTATAAGGATGTCTGTCACATCTTAATGAATGATACGGTTAGTATTACTCAATATTAAGAATTATATTTGATTTGATAAACTTCCATTATAAATGTTATAAGTCTTTCAGTTGTTTTCACCTTTAATTGTTGCCTTTGATTTTTCAGGGAACAAATCTAATTGAAGGTGTAGTCCTGGATTATATGTTTGATCAAGGAGACAGATACATGAGTTCTAAAGCCTTCTTGAAGATGAAAGCTCTCAGATTGCTTATACTTCGCAATTTAAAACTCTCCAAAGACATTGAATATCTTTCCAATGAATTAAGGTACTTGGAATGGCGTGGGTATCCTTTCAAATCTTTGCCACAAACTTTTCAACCAGATCAACTTGTTGAGCTCCATTTGTCTTATAGCAGAATTGAACAAATATGGAAGGGAGTAAGAGTATGTATGATTAACTCCTTATATCTGTTTATTACTCTGGTTTTACGGTTTCTTTCTGATTTCCTTTCAATATCTTTTACAGCCTTTAAAGTTGTTGAAGATAATTGATCTTTGTTACTCATAAAATTTAATGAAGACACCCGACTTTAGAGAGATCCCATACCTTGAAGAGTTGATACTTGAATGTTGTACAGGATTACTTGAAGTACACCATTCTATTGGACTTCTAGAAAGGCTTGTTTTACTGAACATGAAGAATTGCAAAAGCCTTACAGCTCTTCCAAGTAGCCTGTGTAATTTGAAGTCTCTTAAAGTTTTTATATTGAGTGGCTGCTCAAATCTTGAAGAAATTCCAGATAACATAGGGTATATGACATATATGCAAGTCTTTGAAATAGCAGGAATCGGTTCAACATCAGTGCCATTAGCTCAGCCATGGGCTTGTCTTTGCCCTAGGTGGCTAATGAATAAGAATCCTACACCTACCATGTCCTTTGAGTTGCCTTCTTTAATAGGTTTTGCATTCTTAGGAGACTTAATCTAAGTCATTGCGGTCATACGTATGGAATGATTCCTTATGATCTAAGTTGTTTCCCATTTTTACAACATCTAGATCTAAGAGGAAATGATTTTGTAAGCATGCCTGAAAGCATTAGTCAACTCTCTAAACTATTAGGTATTCTTTTTGGCAATTGTAAGAGGATTCCATCATTTCCAAATAATCTTCCTTCAGATCTCAAATATCTTAGTATGGAGGGTAGCTTTTGCTTGGAAACTTCACTAACTACAAGCATAAGTAGAAATTTTAAACTTGAAAACCTTCACTTCGTTGATTGCAAGAAGCTTCAGTCCTTGCGTGATCTTTCATCAACCGTTTTACAACTTAGTGCGGAATGTCTAACTACACAGGAAAGTATTCCTAATCCATTTGAAGCAAGCACTTCAAGAACTTCATCGTTCACTCTTATAAAATGGGTAAGCTTGATTGAGATTCAAGGCCAAAATCTTAGGCCACTTGCAAGGCTAATGAGTTACCTACATTTCTTATTGATGCATAACTCTCTCTCTCTGGTCAGTCTCTCTCTCTCTCTCTCTCTCACACACACACACACGCATATTGGGGGGCCCTAGATTTTTCAAAAAAAAAAATCACATTTTTCAGTATATATGTATACTATCTTACTTTTTATTTTTAAAGATATTATATATTTTTGTGTCATATGATATTGTATCATGTATTTGTTCCTTTTTTATGTTATATTTGTGGGTCATAGCAAATTTCATTATGTGCATTCTGACTTCTTGCCAAAGAACTTTAGAATTTGTGCATTCCAGGACCAACTCAACTACTAAATAACTATCCAATTACACATGCATCCACCAAAAAATGTTTTATTTTCGCTTAGAACATTGCTGCAAAGCTACACATGTTAATTGTTAAGTAATAATTTTGGCTCAGGGACTCTTTAGTTTAAACACCCTTATATCATTGTGTTTATCCTCAAGTGAAGTTCCGGTGTGGTTCAACAATCAAGGCTCGGGGTCTTCATTAGAATTGCAGCTACCTCCTTGTTGGTGGAATTACGGATGGGGAGGATTCTTTTTATCTGGAGTTTTTAGATTCCATCATGATCAGCCTCCTTCAGTGGATACTTGTACTGTTGTCTGTGACTTGCATGCATACAATTTGCCGTCGGAACAAAGTTTGTTTCTATGTCGCTCTAAGATGGAAATCGCTCAAGATTTATGCATCACTTCTGATCAACTTTGGGTTAGCTTTGTGCCTCCTAGCTCCATAACTTGTCTAGATCAGTTGAAAGGATGTAATCAACTTAAGGCGTCATTTTTTTCTGACCAGTTAGAGGTGAAGAATTGTGGACTTCGTCTAATATATCATGAGGATGAAGATGTAGAGGAATTAATGTGGTGCGATAAGCCTTTTGAGGATTTGGGTCTCCCAGGAATAACTATTGCAGAGGTACTTTTAAGTGGCCTTTTTCTTTCTTGTTTTTTTAAAAGTAGCTAAAGTATGAATTCATCATTCTTTATACATTTTAATTTGAAGATATTTGCATTTATTCACCGTTGTTGACAAATATGGGTAATTATATTCTTTATAATTCTTTCATTTGGTCACATTTCATTACATCGTTTGTTTGGTTATTGAGATTTCATGGCAAAATTTGACAAGAGATAAAAATAGAAAAATTGAGTCAGTAAAATACACAATAATTGTTTTTCTTTATGGTTATTCAATTAAAAAAATGATTGTGTGTACACATTATTCACATATTAAATTATTAATTCTTTTTTTTTTTCAATTTTCTTTTGAGAAATTGCTTTTTGCATGAAAAATTAAAATTATGTTTCGGTTAAAAATTTATTTTTTTTTATTTTTTAATAGATTTCTTTTTCCTTTAGTCACTCGTTTTGCTCAGTTGACACTTAATTTATTGTTTATTATTTGTGTTGTAGGTTTTACTTTTTTTTTTTTTTTAATTTGATTGTAGGTTTAAATTTGCTGAATTGCAAGGGCAACTATCATGGGCCTCGATTGAGAGATGTAAATTAGGAAAATCAATGTTATGCTCCTTTTATTATTATTAGTTTTGTCAATTTTATCTTTAATATGTATCGCATATTATTGTATTTGTTATATAGACTTGTATATAAATTTTTAAGTGAAAGCCTTTAAAATTTGGTAAAATCTATAACTTAATTCTCGTATTTTTAAAGTTAAACATTTTTGTCCAAGAAATTTGTCAAAACCTACAATTTAGTCTCTCTGTATAATTTTCTATCTAATTGACCATTAATTATAGTAAAAATAACCAAAACCCTTTAATCTATATTTCCTAACTAAAATGATTAAGTCCCTAAGGTTTTGTATTATAATCCTTTAATTTAAATTTTATAAACAAAATAGTCTCTTGATTTACACTATTTTGGTTATAATACAAAACCTCAAGGACTAAATTGTTTAAGTTAGAAAACATATACAGTTAAAGGTATTTTAGTTATTTTCGCTATAATTAATAGCAAATTGGAAGAAAAATTAAACGGAATGACTAAATTGTAAGTTTTGCAAAACTTTAGGAAATTATTTGATTTGTTTTGAAAATATAGGAACTAAATTATAGGTTTTCTCAAATCTCAAAATAAAGTATTATTTACCCTTAATTTTTTATATATAATTTTCTATTAAATTTTATATATGATATAATATTATTATAGGATTATAAATATTATATTTAATTATTTAAATTAAAATATTAATTTTAATTTGTTTTAATTAATTATATATGTAAAATATTTATTAATTTAAGAATTACTATTACTTTTTTATCATTTCTGTATTGTTTTATTAACATTTAATATTAACTGAATTTAAGCTTAAATGTAATTTTAAAAAAGAGTAAATTATAATTTAACATCTGAAATTTGACAAAACCAACAACTTAATTCCTTTATTTTCAATACCAAGCAATTCAGTCATCAAAATTTGATAAAACTTATAACTTAATCCTTGCTGTTAGAAATTTTGTTAATTACCATTGATTCTAAAAAAAAGACCAAAATACCCTTAACTCTATTTCAGTATGAAAATAATTTAGTCCCTAAGATTTTATTTTATTGGCAATTTAGTCCCTAAAATTTAGTTAACCTATAAATTAGTCCCAGTAGTGTTAAAATCATGCAATTTAGTTCTTGACATTTTAATAAACTTATAATTTAATCTCTATCATTAGAATTACAATTAATTCTCCACTAAATTTAGCAAAAATACCAAAATACTTTTAACTCTATTTTTAGTATGAAAATAATTTAGCTCTTGAAATTTTATTTTAATAACGATTTGCATCCATATTCATACTTTTTTATATATATAACAATATAATATAATATATGAAAATATCATAAATTGATATATACACACACACATATAATTATTTATATATTATTAAAATAATAATGACATAAGGCTTATTTATAAATAGTTATAATATTTAAAAATCAATTTGTAACATATATGGATATTTTGTAATTAATCAAAATTTTTAAGGACCTTAAAGTAATTAATTCATATTTTATTAATTTAAATTTAAAATTTTTTAATTTAATAGACTCAATTTTAAAAAATGCAATGACTAAATTGTTAATGAAATAAAATATCAAGTACTAAATTATTAAGAAAATAAAACTTTAAAGACTAAATTGTTTTTAGATTAAAAATAAAGAAAATGACATTTTAGTTATTTTTGCTAAAATTAACAGTAACTTAATAAAATTCTAATGGTAGGGACTAAGTTATAGGTTTTGTCAAATCTCAGGAATTAAATTGCTCTATTTTGAAAATACAAGGACTAAGTTATGGATTTTATCAAAACTCATGGACTAAATTGTAGTTTACCCATAAAAAATATAACAATAAGTTTTAAATGGTGAAGATGTTTAAAAATTAAAATAAATTAATGATAAATACAAGTTAACTCGCTGAATTAAATTTGTTCAAAGTCAGTTTTTTTTTTTCATAATTTAAAATAATATTAGCTTGCATAATAAGGTTGCATAAGTAGATTAATATTGTGAAAGAATATTATTTATAAAATTAAAAAAATAATAATTTTTAAAATGTATTTTATAGTTTAATGCACTATTATTATAAAATTTTCAATTTCACCGTATTAATATCTTGAAATTTATATTGCCATATTGTTTAATGCAGATAATTGCAAAATCTATTTAACATATTATAATGGGTTAAAGGCATTTCTGGCAAAGTCAATGTCCCCTTAATACATTTATTATTATTATTATTATTATTATTATTATTATTATTATTATTATTATTATTATTATTATTATTATCTTTTGGGTGTTTGTTTTCCAACACCCGAATTTATTTTCAAACTTTTTTGTTTCTTAATTCATAAAATGCATTTATAATATAATAATAACAAATTGTTAGGTCTTCTAATTGCCATAAAAAAAAAAAAAGTGAATAAGAATGAATATTTGACTATAAAGTTAGAATTGAATAATCAATGACACCTATAACAAATATTTATAATTTTATACATGATCATAGTAATGCATAGGAATTCATCTATAGTCATCCATAACATGAAAGTAAATATTATTATAACTGTATCTAACTTATAGAGACAGATAACTAATGCAGTTTCCTCTAAAATATTGTTCATATAATTTTGGATAATCAATTGGTTGGTTGCTATAATGGTTCTTATCCTTAATTCCTTGGTAAGATGCCGTGGTAGTCCTTTATTAGTGGTGTCCTGATTTCTTTATATGACTAAGTTATTTTGTTGAAGAATTCATATCCAATGATGACTGTACTTCCAAGAAAAAATGTCTGGTTGCTGGACGAATTCTAGTTTCTATATCTTCGCTTGATTTTGTATGCAAAAAGGTTGATGTGGGAGAAGCCAAATTTCACGTGACTCTAATTAAAGATTGTTGTGAAGTGATGCCTATCTCTGTTACATGCAAGGCACATGTAACTTCTTTTAAATAAAAAAAAAATCAAAAAAAGTAATCATTATTATATTCATTTTTATATGTAATAATCGTTACGTTGTTTTAAATATGATTGATTACATTATGTAATTACCATTTTATTTCATAAAAATTTTTTATATTATTAAACAATTTAATCAAATATGTAATATAAATATAATTACATTACAATTTTAATTACGTTTATCCAACATAACCTTAGTGCTTGTGATGAAACGCTGCATGACCATGGAACAGAGTAGGGACAGCTAAGCGGCAATTGGCTTGGGGGATGCTATGCTTATCTGTACCGGTGATAGCAATTATTTGGACTTATTCCCAATAGTGGCCCATTAAATTTAGACAATTTTGAAAGGAGACCAGAGCCTAGTGTTTTACTTCCAACTGTAGAGATGGTCGAGGAAACACAAGTAGCTGTAGTGGGGGCCCATTACAAAAGTCCACTAGAAAATGAAGAAGATAATCAGCTAGCATTCGTGAATCTGGACAATGGGAGCCTCAATCTTAGGCCCACTCTCCAACAATCAAAAGAAAGTTGAAACGTCTAGAATGCTAAAGAATCGCATGAGGTACAAGCTCTAGTCTGACTGGGAGAAATTTGCCTCTGATAAGCATATTGATCTTCTCAAGCTATTTGCTCGATAGTATTCAGTAGTAATTTTGTAGGGTAATAATCCAAATGCGATGGGCTTCCATTTTGGTGCATAGGAGGAGGTGAGACAAATGATTCTTCTAGGTTATGGTCTGCTGCTTCTGTTATCCATCTCATGCTCTGCTGCTGCCCGTTTTGATCTATGCTACAAATCTTGGGCAATGCCTTGACATTTGTTTATTTGGTTAGATGAATTTTGTCTTGACAATAGATTTATTCTTCAATTTTCTATCAACCTTTAGGTCCTTAGGCAACAAGCAAGTTCCCTTCTCATTGTCATCAGTAGCCTATGTTGTTTGGTTTGCAGGCTGCATTAGGTAGGCCTTGGTTTTCTTGTTTTGTGTCTTTTCTCTACTCTTGTTCTCTTCAGCACACCTTCTCCTAGGTTAGGTGCCAAGGTTTAGTTGGAAATTGGTATGCTAGGTTCCTTTTTGAACTGATACTTTTAATAAATTTATTGCTTACCAAAACAAAAAAGAATGACACCCAAACAAAACATCAGGATTAAAAAGAATATGTCTACAACCCAATAATCAGGCAACCTAAACATACACATATGAGACAGTCCCGTAAAGAATATCAAATTTCACATTAAGCATGTTGGCCAAACCTCCATTAGACCTGAAAGCTACTAAAGACAAAGGACTACTAGTACAGGAAACACCAAAAGCTCTGAAATATTAAAATAATTGGGCGAGTATAAACTCAGTGAATAACACCATGGTAGAAATCACTTACCCAACATCCATTGTGAAATTAGACATCAAAACTTCAGAAATTAAGGAACTTTCGGGCTGCCATCATGTTCTTGAAACGATAGATTTTTGTCAGTCTTCCTGCAATACCTGATGAAATCAAAGTGTAAAGGATATTCTTGATTTATAGATGACAGAAGGAAGCTGCTAGGGGGTGGTTTTAACTTCATGAACGCTGGAAATAGCTAAAGGGCAGCAGCGGCAAGAGGGAACATCAGTGGTAGTTTTTATTCTTCCTTTCTAGAAGCAGGCTGTGACAAAAATAAGATAGCACTCTCATTTTATAATTTTTTATGTTTATTTTAGTTTATCCTTTGATTATTAAGGAGTATAATACCCCATCTTTAGTCTCATGCTCCAAGTGCCATCTCATTTCCTTGGCCATTTCGTTCAATGCTTATAATTTTTGCAACCTTGGAGTGAGTCAAATGTAATACAACTTCTTATATGGGACATTTGCAACTTGTTAATTCATTGCATTCGCCACAATATGTCATACATGCAATTGTTTGGCATATACCATACAATTGTTATTGCAGTATTGAATCTTCTCCATCAGTAGTCCCGAGCCTTGGACAAACTTCTTTATGCTGTTGAGTTGTCCATTATAACATTATCAAATGGTAACAACTCTTTCACAAAATGAGATTTTCTTCATTCACAAGAATTAAATCCTCAACCCTACCTAAGAGATACAAAGTTTTTTACCATTCATACCAAACTTTGTTAGCGGGGCTAAACATTCTTTTACTGTATATTTCTTTTGTCTTTTTAAGATGAATTTAGAACTAATATATATGATTTGCTATTTTAAATTTGGTTTTATTTATAAATTAAGTTTTATTTCCTTTCGATAGGTTCTTCTGGAAGATTTTCTTTTATTCTTTTTAATGTTGTTAAATGTTTGTTCCAATTTTTAAGAAGCGTTTTTGAAATTCTTAATTATTCGACTATGTGAATCTAATTCATAATTAATTAATTTAAATAATATTTATAATGAACTTTCCATGTCAAATTATTGTGATTACTTTCCATGTCAAATTATTGGTATTTAATAATATTTTACTTCACTATGTCTTCTACCAAAAAGTAAAGAACTTCACTATGTCTCATAATTTGTTTTTGTTAAAATTATTCTCATATAATTTTTTTGCAAACGTTTATTAGAACGTCGCTCTAACATATGGTGACGTAGATATATAAAAATTATATAAAAAAATGAATATAAACTTATAATAATATTTATTTTACTTATAATAATATTTGTCGAATATTGTTATAGAAATTTTTGTTATAATGAGGCAACCATGATATTATAAAAATCAAGGGAAGTACAAATCAAGGGAAGTACAAAGTTTGCTGTTGAAGCATCATTCGGGTCTCATTGATTGCATTTAAATGATATCCAATACAATTTTCTAATTTAATTAAGCAGAATCAATTTAATTATTAATTTTATTGCTAATTTATTATTTAAAATTTTTTTTCTTAACATATAGTTTTAAAATTTAAAATTTGGTATTTTTCTAATAATTTTTTATATCAAATAATCAATCATATAAATAAATAAATAAGATGACCTTAATTAAAGACAAATTCAGAAAAGAAATCCTTTATCCTCTGTTTGAGATGAAATTTTTTAAGTTAATGAGAACGTTTTTGAACTTTAACAACTTTAAATTTTTGTTTGAAAGGTCTCAATGATTTTTTAAAGTAATGTTTTAGAAAATTTTTCCAAATCTCAAAAAAAGAACTCCATTTTCCAGCCTAGTGAATAGGTATATTAAGAAGATTTTTTTTTATTTTTAAATATTTAAAAATTTTTCTATTTTTTCTAAATAATAAAAAAATTATAAAAATTTAAAAGCCAACTTCCAAGCAATAGCAATAATATCTGAAAAGAAAACGAAGGCCAAGCATAAAACAAATGATTGATTTAGGAGGTAATTGAATGGGAAATGGAAAGGAAAATGGAAAATGGAAAAGTCTTGGTGAGGCAATTGAATTCCAAGCAATAGCAATAAATATATGAAAGGAAAACGAAGCATGAATCAAGTGTTAGCATTTTCCGTGTACAGAGTCTTGATCCAATTTTCACTTTCTTAGCATTTTCTCTGTGCATAGTCTTGAGATGGCAACATATATGATATATGTACAAATCACTCCATTTAAATTTAATTAATAATTTTAATATCAAATTCCTTTTAAATTCGATTAGAATTTATTTTAAACCATCCACACTCTCGTTCAAAATTGATTATCATTACCTAAATATTTCTTGAATCTTTTTGGTTTTATATATTTTACTTAATAATTTATATAAAAAAATTTATTAATTATTTATATTTTAAATTTTAATAATCATATAAATTATTTAAATTCTATTTATTTAAATAAAATATCCAAAAATTTATAAATATTATTATAATACACACACATATATATAATTATTTATTTATATAAATATATGCCCTTAATATATAAAATCTAAACTTAATCCAAATTCGATGCGAGTATTATTTTCTTAATCATAGCTTGTCTAAAACTTAATTATATACTATTCAATTTTATTTCAATTGGTATCAATTACTTGAAAATACCCGACTCATCATGATTCTTAATTTTATCCAATTTCTCAGCATTTTCTAGTTTTGATCCAATTTTCACTTTCTTAGCATTTCTCAAGACTATCATGACTTCCTTAGCATTTTCCCTATGCCGTATTGATCCAATCTTCACTTTCTTATCATTTTACCTGTACATAGTCTTGAACCAGTCTTCACTTAGCATTTTTCTGGCATTTATAAATTTTGGATTTCAAATATTGGATCTGAAATTTAAAATTTTAAATTGATAAATTTGAAAATATATTGTTTAGATAACAAACAGAATTTTAATTTTTAAATTTAAAATGGAAGTGAGTATTCAATAATGAAAAAAAAAACTTTTATTAAGTTGAATTAGAATTTCAAATAACATAACATGGTTGATGTTGTTCTTTCAAATCTTTAACTTTTTGAGTCCTTATATTTATTTGTGTTTAATTGAAATTCAAATTAATATTTTTTTTAATGTTATCCATGAATCCAAATAGGTTATTTTATTTTAGATAAAAACCCTATTTAGCCTTTAAAGTTTGGCCCAATTATTACATAAGTTCTTAAAGTTTTTTGGAGTCTAAATAAGTCTTTTAAATTTAATAAATAAATAAATAAATAAGTCTTTCAAATTTTAAAACTAGATTAAATAAGTCTTTTTACTATTTTTGGGACAAATAAGTCCTTTAACTTTTAAAAATAGATTAAAAAAAAAACTAGATTATAACTTGACTCTAAATCAAATCCCCGCCAAGGCTATGCACGAAGACCTTTTAGTGCACGAGGTACTCATCAGCTATCCTACGTATCTAATCTATAATATACCAGTGGATATCTATTGCATTTTAGAACAGATTAATAAAATTTTCTTATCAAATGAGTTTATTTGTCCCCAAAATAGTAAAAGGGTTCTTGATCTTTTTTTAAAATTTTGAAAGGTTTGTTCGAATCTCAAAAATGTTTAAGAGCTTATGTGACAATTGGTCTATACTTAAAGGGCCAAAATAGACCCTTTTGCCTTGCCTTTATTTTATTTTATTTTGACAAAAAGGCCTATTTTATCCCTTAATGTATAGATCATTAGTCATATAAGTCCTTAAAGTGTTTTGGTGTTCAAACAAGCTTTTCAAATTTTGAAAAAATCAAATAAGTCGTTTTTATAATAATGTTTAATATTAGGCCTAATAGTAAAAAAGAAAAAAAAAACCAAAACTTTGTGAGTTTTGTCAATTATAGCTAAAACTTTTTTTTTTTTTTTTGTCAATCTTGACCTAATTTGAAACTTTCATATTAGTTATGGCCAGAGTCCCAAATTGGGCAAAATGAATGGTCACGTGGCAATTGATGTGGCAAAAATATTAATTTTTAATGTATGTTATTATTGACATGATGTAGCATGAACTTTAATTATTAATTTGATTGCTAATTTATTATTTAAAAATTTTTCTCGTAATATATATTTTTAAAATTTAAAATTTAAATTTCATAATTTTTTAATAATTTTTTATATCAAATAATTAATCATATAAATAAATAAATAAATAAGATAACTTTAGTTAAAGGAAAAATAAGAAAAGAGAAGAAATCCTTTACCCTCGGTTTGAAGGAAATTTTTTAAGATAATGAGAAGGTTTTTAAATTTAAAAATCTTAAATTTGTGTTTGGGAGAACTCTTGATTTTTAAAGTAAATTTTTAGGAGATTTTTTTCAAATCTTAAAAAAATTCTATTTTTCAATTTAATTAATTGGTGAATTAAGAAGATTCTTTCTTTAAAACTTTTAAATACTTTAAAAAAAATTATTTCTCTTAAGTAATAAAAATTAAAAAAAATTAAAAGTCAAATTCCAAGCAATAGCAATAATATCTGAAAAGATATAACGAAGGCCAAGCATAAGTGTTAGCATTTTCCCTGTACAGAGTCTTGATCCAATTTACACTTCCTTTGCATTTTCTCTCTACATAGTCTTGAAACAATTTTCACTTTTCTTAGCATTTTATTTTAATTTTTTTACATAGTATTGAGATAGCAACATATATCTGTAAAAATTAATTTATGTAAATTTAATTAATAATTTTATCTAAATTTAATTAATAATTTTATCTTAATTTAATTAAAAATTTTAATATCAAATTCCTTTTGAATATGACTAGAATTTATTCTAAACTATCTGCACTCATCTAAAATTCGATTATCATTATTCAAAAATTACTTGAATTCTTTTGATTTTATATGTTTTAGTTAATAATTTATATAAAAAATGTCTACTAATTATTTATATTTTCAATTTTAATAGTGTTATAAAATATTTAAATTCTATTTATTTAAAATAAAATATTCAAAAATTTATAAATATAAGTATACATATATATATATATATATATATATATATATATATATATATATATATATATATATATATATATATATATAATAATTTTAATATCAAATTCCTTTTGAATGAGACTAGAATTTATTCTAAACTATCTGCACTCATCTAAAATTCGATTATCATTATTCAAATATTACTTGAATTCTTTTGATTTTATATGTTTTAGTTAATAATTTATATAAAAAAATGTCTACTAATTATTTATATTTTCAATATACACACACATATATATATCTATATATATATATATATGTGTGTGTGTGTGTGTATACATATATATATATATATATATATATATATATATACACACACATATATATATATATATATGTGTGTGTATATATATATATATGTGTGTATATATATATATATATATATATATATATAGAGAGAGAGAGAGAGAGAGAGAGAGAGAGAGAGAGATATATTTATATTTATATACAATATATATATATATATATATATATATATATATATTCAAGTAACAGTGTCCGTAATGCATAAAATCTAAACTTAATCCAAATTCAATGTGAGTATTATTTTCTTAATCATAACTTGTCTTAAACTTCATTATGTAATACTCAAGCTTCTTTCAGTAGGGTTTGATCAATTATCCAAGAATATTCAACTCATTGCCATTCTTAGTTTTATCCAATTTTCAATTTCTCAACTTTTTCTAGTTTTGATCCAATTTTTACTTTCTCAGTATTTTTCCCTACGCCGTGTTGATCTAATCGAGCCACTATTAGATTTCAAATCAAAATTTATCCAATTTTCACTTACTCAGAATTTTATAGTCTTGATCCAATTTTCACTTAGCATTTTCCCTGTATAAAGTCTTCATCCAATTTTCATTTTTGTCAAGTGTTCAGACCATACCTGACTGGGCTTTTTCCTACTCACTTTTTCTTTTGATATGCAATTCAAACTCAAATCACTGTCAAGTTTCATGTCAAACTTTATCATTTTTGAAAAAAAAGGTGGAAAAAGAAGTTGGCTTGTGTTTGGATTCATGGATTTAGATTTAAATTTTAGATATTTGATCTAAAATTTACAATTTGAAATTTATAAATTTGAAAATATCTTGTTTAGATAATAAAAAAAATTTAATTTTTTAATTTAAAATGGAGGTGAGTATCCAATAAAAAAAACTTTTATTAAGTTGAATTAGAATTTCAAATAATATTGTTAATGTTGTTCTTTTAAATTTTTATATTTATTTTGGATTTGATTGAAATCCAAAATATATATATATATATATATATGGTTTTTTAATTTTAGGCAAAAAACCTATTTCACCCTTAAAGTTTATCCCAATAATCACACAAGTCCTTAGAGTTTTTCGGAGTCTAAATAAGCAATTTAAATTAAAAAAAAAAAGAAATAATAAGTTTTTCAAATTTTAAAAATAGATCAAATAAATTATATTACTATTTTGGGGATAAATGATTTTAACTTGACTCCAAATCAAATCTAGTCAAGACAATGCAAAGAGATCTTTTAGTGTGCAGGGTACTCATCAGCTATCCTATGTATCTAATCTTCAACATACCGGTAGATATCTACTACATCTGCAACTTAGAGTAGATTAATAAGTTGTTCTTTATTAAATGGGTATATTTGTCCCCAAAATTGTAAAAGACTTATTTGATATATTTTTAAAATTTAAAATACTTATTTGATGTTTTTTCAAATTTGAAGGGTTTGTTTGGACCTCAAAAAAGTTTGAGAGCTTATATGACTATTGGCCCATACTCTAACTGTCAAAATAGCCCTTTTTCCATGCCTTTATTTTATTTTGGCTAAATGTCTATTTTGGCCCTTAAAGTATGGGCCAATAGTCATAAAAGTCTTTAAAGTATTTTGGGGTCTAAACAAAGCCCTTCAAATTAAAAAAAAAAAATCAAATAAGTCCTTTAAATTTTAAAAATAAATTAAATAGACTATTTGACTATTTTGGGGACACATAAGCTCTTTAACTTTTAAAAATATATATATAAAAAAGCTAAATTATAATTTGTCTCTAATATAAATCCAGCCAAGGCTATACGCAAAGATCTTGTAATGCACGGAGTCCTCATTAGTAATCCTATATATCTGATTTGCAACATCCAGTGAACATTTGTTGCATTCTCGAGTTTTCAATGGCAATTCCTGATATTTCATTTTGTTTTGTTAGAAAATCAGCGAATCAGTTAGCTCATTCAATTGCTAGAGCTGTTGTTTCTATGACTAATGAATTAGAGTAGAGCTATGTTATTCTAGATTTTCTTGAGAATGTAATTTGCTTTGATATGTCTTAATAATATCCTCTTTTATTTCAAAAAAAAAAAAACATAGTCTTATAGAAATAATAACTTATTTAGTGTTTCGATGAAAAGATTTAAAATTGGAATATGTAACATTTAATAATATACAAATTTAATTGATTGGATTCATATACTTATATTAAGTGTGTGTGTGTGTGTGTGTGTGTATTGGCAATTTATTAATAAGAATAATAAGATAAGTACAATATAATTTTCTTATAAGAGAAAAAATTATAAATATAGACAATTAAAATTTTTTATTCAGAGATGATCTGAGTATAGCAGAATAATCTTTTAGATAGTAATTGATTCTTTTTCATTTTGGATGATCAATGCAACCTTCTACAATACTGCCATTTTAGGAATTCATTATCTCTATAGCCTGCAAAAGATATTAAACCACTAAACATTAATGGAAGAATAGGTTGCACTATAGACTCCATTGATAGAAGATAATTACCCATACCTAAATATTTAAAGTCTTCAATAAAAAGAAAAGAATGATTATTGTTGTATTTTGAACTATCAAACTGCGAATTCAAATACTAGAAAAAATAAAATAAAAACCTGCTAAGGGAAGAACAAATCCCTAATATTGGGGAAAGAACCTTAGATTTATTCCTAACATACATAAATTTAAGGAGATAAACCTATATCTATTCTAAAGAGATATAGATTTGAGAGTTTATTAGAAAAAATAACCAAAAAAAATAAATAAATAAACAAATAAAGAAAATCAATATGTGGGCAGCCACCAGTGAGAACTCATTGGTGGATGACCAAAAAAGAGATCATAATGGGAAAAAAATGGAGAGAGGAATGGAGAACAAGTGTACAGTTGAACTCCAATGTAGTGAGAGTCTTTTTTTGAATCATTATATTACATTCCATTTTTGAAAATTACGACAAGGATATTGTTTAATCAACTTTTATATTTTAAAATTAGGTCTTAATTGATAAGTTTTTTCATTTATTCTCTTATATCAATTTAATACATTTCATATAAATAATTAAAGTGTTTGCCAACAAATTAAACCCTATTTGATCTGTCTATTGTATAGCTTATACTGTGTTTACATTAAAAAAAGATGTAATTCTTTCTTTGCATAAAAAGGAGTACTTAATTATCAAATGTTTTAAGGCAATTTATATTTTACTTCCTTAAAACATAATTTAGCTAGTTAACAGCTTAGGAAATGTGTGAGCATGCCAGATACTGAATATATCACCTGAGATTGCACTCTGACTTCTAGATCAAACAACTGTGGGAACTGACTACACTGAATGCAGTTTCGCAAATCTCACTCCAAAATTAAAAGGGTAAATAAATTGAAAATCGAAGGACGTTTAGATTAATTAAAAAATAAGTACAAGGTTTGGAATTAAATGCAAGAACTATAGAAAAATAAATGATTGATAAAATAAAAATAAAAGACTGCTAGAGTTTGGTTGAGTTGTTATTGTTTGATGTTGTTGAGGTGGGGTCTTCATGTTGCAACGTATCTAACTTTTATAGCTCGGCCTGCAAGTACCTAAAAGATTCTTGGAAGACTCTGGAATACACTTTGTCATGTTCTGCCATTATTTGTAGTTACCTGCCCACTCTTTGAAATTGCTTGGAACCATTTGAAACTGCCACTAACTCTCCTCTTTCAGATAACCATCCAATAACCACTATTAATTTAATTATTAATTATCTTAGGCTATAAATTAATTAAATTAATAAAATAAAATTAATTAAATTAATTTCACAAAAAAATTAATTTAATTAATTCTTAGATCTAAAAATAATTAATAAATAAAATAATTATTTTTGGTTTAAACAATTACCCCCACACCAAGATTGGCTGACTAAGCCATTCTGGGTGAATAAGCACTGATTTTAACTCATCTCTTTGCTATTAAAAATTTAAAAAATAATCCAATATCCCCTATGATCTTCTGAGAATTTGAAATTTAAGCTAACTTTATCTAACAAGAGTTCAATTTCTTATAGAACTCTAATTACTGCAAATCATCATCCCCATAGAATTCTAATTACCATAAACTTCTTAATTATTGCAAATTTGTCATTCTAATGGGCACTTAAAATTAATTTTTTTTTTATTCTCTCAATTATCACCATTAAACCCAAAGAAACCAATCAACTTATTTTCTTTCTTTCCCTGTCCTTCCTTCTTTCCCTCTCTTTCTCTCTTTTTCTCTCCTTTCTTTCTCTTCCTTTCTCTCCCATTTGATGTGCCATTCTACTCATTGCTGATAAACCATTGCCGTTCATCTTGTTGGCATCTCATCCCATTGCCATCGATTCTCAACTCAAAATGACACTTCATCATCGTTTAGGCTATAGCTTCGACCATTGGTTCTCCCACTCGACCCACCTTATTCCACTGCTGTGCGATTCTCTCTTCACTAGTTTCATCGACTCACTCTTCACCATAGCATTCTTTTTGCCATTAAGTTTCTTCCATGGTCCTCTTAGCCATCGACGGTACCATCTCAACATTGGCCACCAATTCATAACTTTCGATCACTAGTTCATGGCACTTGTGTTCTTGTTTCTCTTGATTTCAGGTAGATTGAAAATTTCCATCACTTTTTTGATGTAATCTTATCATGTAACATTGGATAATTTTGAATGGGTTTTGTTGACTATTCCTAGATTTGAGAATTTTGTAGTTACTTGCAATATATTGGTTAGTATTTACAGTATATTAGTCGGTACCTGCAATATATTGGCCGATACCTGCAAATTGTCTATATCTTGTTAAGAATAAGTATTGTATATTGAACTTACATGTCGGTCGGTACCTATGTTTCTTGCTTGACTATTGTTGCTTGGGAATGCTCATTATGTCACTTCTATTTGTAGAGATGGCATCAGACCCTCTTTTGGTTTGTATGTGACGCCCCTTACCCGTCTATTGTATAGCCGAGCAAGAAGTGCCACATTCGGTGCCGGAGCACCCTATCTTGTCTTGTCATGTCTATTGTAAATTTTAATGTCCTTTAAATCAGGTAATTTACGTGTAGAAATTTTTTTTTTTTTTGTATCTTATTTTTTTTTTGTGGAGACCCGAACAGATCCTCCTCTGTTTTATTAGCATCTGGCGGGTTCCACTATCACCTGTTAACATATTCATAGTCATCTCACATATTTCCATATCATATTCTCTTTTATCATATCATTCGCAACTATTTATGAGATCTCAAAATGAAGTGTCATCTATTGCATTCATATTGAAATTCATAGATAATAAATTATAAGTTTTCATTTCAAGTCCAAAATAAAATACATCATAAACTAGTAATTACATAATGACTAGACATAATGAACCAAAATACTAGGCTACACATGGGCCCTACCAAAATACAAAAGACTGATGAGGTGACTCTGATCGGTGGCAGATCTGGTCGAAACTCTGTCCGAATACTACTGTGGCGGCTACTGATCTTCAGTACCTACGCGATGGAAAACCAACGCGCTAAGCATAACGCTTAGTGGTGCATAATTTATAATAATAATAATTAAACAATTGAAATAATATTTACAAATCATAAATTCTGGGTCTTTTACATTTTTTTTACACTTTGGAATCAATTAAAATTATTGGGGTCTTTCCTGTTTACTTATTGTATATTCAGTATTAATTAATTATTATCAATGCCCAAGAATCCTATAACAAATTATAAAAGCTGGATACACGGGAGTATACGGGTTAGACAGCCATATGTCTACCCAGTATACATCTGTCAGGCACGAGGCCAGCTGTCGGGCACGAGACCCGCTGTCAGGCTTGTAAAGCCAGAAATAAAGTAGGCACAATGGCCAGTAAGTAGGCATATAGCCTGTAGAACAATCATATCAGACATATATTGTCAGTTCATGATTTGCTCTATAAGCAGTACTGCTATCTGTGGTCCCTAATTGGTATACCAATTTATCCAAACTAAATAAATAAGTCTAGGTATACTATGGGCAATTAAACATTTTTAATTATTTTAGCACTATTCACTGTTACTATTTTCTAGTACTGTTCATTGGTACCATTAATTTCATATTAATGGGACATTAGTCCCAATTTACATATTCATATCATTTTTAATATTTAATTATCCTTATGAGTATTTTAATTATTATATATAGCATTTTTCCCATGAACCTTTCTTTAGGTTCATGTTGATGTGTTATCTTTATCTAGGAATTTGACTAGGTTAGGATGTCTATTTAGTCACACTTCCTTCATAACAATTGTTCCTCTATGTTTAAACTTGAATTTCAGTTTTTGAATCACTGAATTTGAAGTTATAGAACTCAAGTTATGGTCAAAATACCATAACTGGTCCCTTTGCCTCTAAGCTGTCCAGAATTTACAATTTCTAGTCAATAAACTTTGACCAGTCATTTGATCATTTTATGGTCATTTTTAGACTTACGTTCCTTCACAAGATATGTTCCTCTATGTCTTAGGGACTCCCAGGTACAATTTCATAATTTTTCAAGCTTGGTATAGTGAGTTATGGTCAATGTATTAACCTGGACTCTCAGTCCTATAAGGGCAAAAATCAACTTCAGGGCAGTATGTTTGACCCTCTTTTTAGGGTCTTTACACTTAGAATTTGGCAAAGATGTCTAAATCAATATTGTATCCCTAAGTATCATGTTTCTACATCATATTGGCAAATCTCAAATGGAATTTCCTAGTGGGAGTTATGGCCAAATGAACACACAGGTATCAAATGGCATTCTGGGTTCAACTTAACATTTTCTAGATTTCAATTCCTAACTTTGGCTAATATTTTCCCTAGGATGCAATGGTTTCTAGAGCTTGGTCAAAACATAAAAATTGTTGTGCTATGTCTTATAAAACTTTTGGCACTAGTTTCACTCAATTTGCAGCTTTGGAGACCAAGTTATGGCATTTTTGCCAAAACTGGTCAAGCATACCAAAGGAACAGTATTTTGGTCATTTTCTGGGTTGGCAGTTTCAGTGACCCAACTTGTGATAATAATTTGAATTGGTTAAAGGCAAAACTGGGTTAAGTGGTCTTCATGAAAAGTGTAGCCCTATGTCTAAACTTTCCATGGTTAAAATTTTAGGATTTTTGGACCAGTATAGAGAGAGTTATGACCAAATGAACACGTACTGTTCATTTGGTCATTTTCTGGGTTGGCAGTTTCAGTGACCCAACTTGTGCTAACAATTTGAATTGGTTAAAGGCAAAACTGGGCTAAGTGGTCTTCATGAAAAGTGTAGCCCTATGTCTAAAATTTCCATGGTTAAAATTTTAGGATTTTTGGACCAGTATAGAGAGAGTTATGACCAAATGAACACGTACTGTTCATTTGGTCATTTTCTGGGTTGGCAGTTTCAGTGACCCAACTTTTGCTAACAATTTGAATTGGTTAAAGGCAAAACTGGGTTAAGTGGTCTTCATGAAAAGTGTAGCCCTAAGTCTAAACTTTCCATGGTTAAAATTTTAGGATTTTTGGACCAGTATAGAGAGAGTTATGACCAAATGAACACGTACTGTTCATTTGGTCATTTTCTGGGTTGGGTTGCAGGGAAATCCGAATTTGGACAGTATTTAGGTCAAGTTTTGGACAGAATTTGGGCATGGTTTCTTCATGGAAAATGGGCTATTTTGGGTCTAGTTTCACCTCCAATTGGCCTCATACCAATTGGGGTCACACAATTTTATTTATGGCCTAAAATGTACACTGCCCTCAACAAACACAACCTGCAGAAAATTAACACTTCCAAAACTCAATCTCCTCCAACTTCCTTACTTCAATTTGCATGCAATACACTTCTATAAGCAACAATCTCATCCCAATAGGTCAATTTCAACATTTTACACAAAGTCCTCAACATTTACACAAACCCTAGTTTTCAAAGTTTCAAATTTACACAAACACTACACAATCAAACACCCAAACATTTAAACTTATTACACATTCTCATGGAACCATTTTTCATCACTTAAAAGCAATAAATTTCAAGTTCCATGGCTGCCAAAAATTTAAGGGTTCTTTCCTCTAGATTTTCTTTTTGTTTTAATGGTATTTATGCTTAGCTAAACATGCTTTTCATGTTTAATAAAGAGAAGAAGAGGGATTAGTGCACTAACCTCTTGTGACCCACTTCAAACTTTAATCTTTCTTCTTCTAATGGGTATCTAAAGCTTCCTTATGGTGTGGGCTAAATTTTTTGTGAAGGGGTCTATGGGTTTTGGGGAGGAGAAAGCTTGGAAAATCAAGCTTTAAGAAGAACAAAAATGGAGGGAGGGAGACACTAAGGGAGACGGCAAGGAGGGAGAGAGAAGAGGAAGAAGAAGAGGTTGGTGGGTTTTGTCTCTTGTTGGTATTTATATATATTTTTATGTGTACTTTATTGTTTTTAAATTTCATAAATCTATTTCCTTTCTTTTCTTTTCTTTCCTTTCTTTTCTTTTCTTTCCTTTTCTTTTCTTTTCTTTTCTTCTTCTTTCTCTTCTCATTTAACCAATTCAAATTCATAAAATTAATTTATGTTAATTATTCTATTTCCAAATTTTAATTTGACATTTAAGTCAAAATTCACATCTAGGGGTGAAATGACCAAAATGCCTTTCATGGTGCATATCGGGTTATTTTTATTATTTTTGTACCAAATAAATAAATTCTCTAAATTTTATTTTATTTCTCAAAATTTTTCCTATATTTTTTTTAATATTTATTTCATTAATTTATGCCTCCTCACTATAGTTTAAGTGTAGTTCCAGACATTTTTATTGTCCGTACAGACATTAGTCATTAGAACAGTAAAATGTACGGACTACCTTTGGTGAGGACGTTACATTGTAGGTACTGGCTGGTACTCAGGTACCTGCCCAGGTGCCTACCTGGGTACTTGCCACCTTGTAGGTATTTGTAGCTCTACAGGTACTAGCTTCCCTGCTACAGTAACTTGACATTTGCATTTAAGTACCAGCACTTGGTCCAATTACTTCTGTCACTTTTGTACCTACAAGATGAATCTTGCTCTATTTTGTATTATGTGCTTACCCTGTAGGTTGTGTTGATTGTTGTGTTGGAAATTAACTAATTATTGAAAAGGCAATTTTCTATATGTTTGTATTGCAAAGGAGACTCTGTCAAAATCTTTGCTGACTAGGTACCTTTATTGACCCATAGGTGTCTCTATAGGTGTAGATACCTCTATAACTACCTGGAACCTGATACCTTTACAGGTACTTCTGCAGGTGCTTAGCCTTTATTTGCTCTTGTTAAGGTTCCTATAAGTACCTGTAAGTGTTCAAACGACACTTAATGGATTTTTTCTACTCGCTTTTTCTTTCGAAATGCAATTGAAACTATAACATCCTCATAGTAGGCAGTTCCATACAGTCTACTGTTTCGGCGACTGATATATGTCCGAACAGTTAGGATGTTCAGAACCATAATTAAGTCACCTAGAAAAGCAATAAATAAAAATAAATAGCAATTACATGAAGGTAAAAAGGAAATAAAGAAAACAAAGCATAATGGGTTAAATGAGCCGAGGCCACAGCGATGGGTGACCGAACCGGGAAGTGACTGCGAGCTCAGTCACTACCCTGATTTCGTGTGGGACCCTATGGCACCTTAGGCCTAAGGAAAATTGCGAAGGTAATAGTAGTGTAAAAATCATATAAAAAAATAGAGAACCAGTTTGAAAAATTGTATCAGAGTTCAGGAAGTAACCTAGTGCTATTGAAAAAACAGATCAGACCAATAAGGGGCAAAATGGTCAATTCACTCTTAGATGTGACTCTTGGCCTAAATATCCATTAAATTGTAGGAAATTAAAATTATAAAAAAATAATTAAAAACATAAGAGGTATATGGAAGGAAAGGAAAAAGGAAAAGAAGAAAGAAAAAATAAAACAAAATGGAATTTAATTAGAATTATTACATGTGCATGATGCAAGCATGATGCAATTAAAAATGTCTTAGCCTATCACCATTAAACAAGCACCCATAACACAATTAAAAAGGGATAAAATTAAACCAAAAAGCCATTTCATCTTTTTCCTCATGAGCTTGGCCGAACCATCTTCCTCATGAGCTTGGCTGAACCATCTTCAAAGACTCTCCACCATTGATGAAGCTTATAAGCTTCATTTTCTCCCTTATCTCACCCCAAAACTCCTAGTTATCTTCACTAAAATTTCACCCTACACCTTGAGCAAGCTTTAGGTAGCAGAAAATTGAAGAGAGATTGAAGTTTTAACAAGTCAAGGGTTAGCCAATTCAAGGTTAGTGCATGTTAATTACTTAATCTTGTTTATTTCATGAAATTTAGTTTGAATATGAACAAATAATTAAGAAATTAAGATAAATCATGTGTGAAATTGAGAATGGAATTTTGGCCAGCTTTATGGGAGTGGTAGTTGATGGTTTTAATGGATTTAAAATGACTTAGAAATGATGTTGATGTGTAGACATAAATTTGAAATGGATTAGTATGCCTAATTGACATGTGCTATGTGAACCTTGAATTGGAGCTAGGGTTTTCAATTAAAAATTAGGGATTTGTTCAATTGTTGTGGAATTGATGATGTTAAGGTCAATTAGTGACCTTTTGGCATGGTTGGACCCTAAAATGGTGTTGATTATGGAATTGGATTGTGAATTTGATAGGCTGCCATTGTGCTAAAATTTCTGGACCTTGAGTCCAGTGGGTTTGGACAACTATAAGTTGACTTGTGTTACTTCAATTTGTATGAGGCTAATTGGAGATAAAACTAGGGTCATAATACAACATTTTTCATGTAGAAACCTTGCCCAAAAACTGACCCCAAGTTGGCCTAAAATTAGCTTGAATCCAGATCTGGTACCCTGTTACTGTGCAAAATTGACCAAATGAATAGTACATGTTCAAATGGTCATAACTTTGTGTAGAGAGGTCCAAATGACCTGATTCTTGTGGCCATGAAAATCTTAGACATAGTAGAACAACTTCCATGAAGAATACAAACTCAAATTCTGACCATAACACATTCAAATTGTTAACCAAAATTAACTCATCAAAACTACTAGAACCAAAAATTGGCCCAGAATTCTGGAATTGACCAATCCTGCCAGTTATGGTTAAAGTGCTATAACTTGAGCTACAAAAATCCAAATGGAGTGATTTAAAAGGAGAATTAAAGTAGACACATAAAGGAACAACTTTGATGAAGAAAGTTTAGCCAAATTTCTATTGTAGATTGGTCCAACGGAACAGTAAACTTTGGAGACAAAAACTAAAATTTTGAAATTTCTCTTAGGAAGCTTTGAATTGCAATTGGCAACCAATGCCAACAAATTTGTGACCCAAAATGTGGTATGACCATGTGTTTAGAAATAGTATACCTATTAATTATGAAAAAAGTCAACATTTTACATAAATGGTAACCACCATAGCCATAAATACAAAGAACCCAACCTTAGGAGATTTTATAAGTAAAATTAAATATGCAAAATTTAATTTTTAGATTAATTATTAGAAATGGTTTGGATGGGTATTGAAACACTTTAAAATTATGTGTTTCGGTTGGAAAGGAGCCATCCAAGGAAGGAGAAAATTTTGGATTAGGTCAAGACAACCAAAGAGGTTTGTGCACAACTAGTCCTTAATTAATAAGTGTTTTACATATTTCAATTGATTTAAAGGATTCTATTGTTTTCATGTATTATGTTTATCAAATTTTGATTTTATCTCAACAATTATTGAATATTGTTATGGTGTAAATGAAATTGGTTTTGGAAAATTGTGATTGAAATGGGGTTTGCATGAAAAATGAAAAATATTGCTTACTGAGATTGGCATGGAAGCGATTTGTATTGTGATTATATGCTCACAAAAAGGGCAATGAATTTTCTGATGTTATTTTATATCTCACAACTAATGCTCGACATGGTTATTACCCCTCCCTCATTTATTGAGGAGACAATGGTATTAGCTTTGTTTTGAATACCGTGGTACGTGCACATTAATGGTTTGATCTTCCTCATATAAAAGGTTAGATCTAAGTTGAAGATGGCCCCTCTTGGAATTTAATTTGTTATCGTGTAATGGATGGAATGTGCATGATTCGATCTCCCCTACCATAGGGAGTGAGAATAACTTCGAAGATGGCCCTTACGGATTAGTCTTGCATTAAGTCAGTGAGAATAAGAATGGATTTAAAAGTGAGCAACCTTGCTTCTAAAATGATATCTTTGGTTTATATTTTTATACTTTCCTTTTTCATGAAATTGAATTTTTATTTTCATAATTTGATGTGAATATTTCAAATGTGCATTTATGATTTGGTAAATCTTAATTATTGATCAATATCATTCAAATAAATGATTTGCACTATTGAAAACATTGACTTTGATTTTATGTATCATGAAGAAATTGAATATTTCCAATCTCTTTGTTATGATTTTGTCAAAGTATAGTGTACTAAATTTTATGTAGAAACCTTGATCAAAAACTGACCCCAAGTTGACTTAAAATTAGCTTGAATCCGGATTTGGTACCCTTTTACTGGGCAAAATTGACCAAATGAACAGTACATGTTCAAATGGTCATAACTTTGTGTAGAGAGGTCCAAATGACCTGATTCTTGTGGCCATGAAAAGCTTAGACATAGTAGAACAACTTTCATGAAGAGCACAAACCCAAATTCTGACTATAACACATTCAAATTGTTAACCAAAGTTAACTCACCAAAACTGCCAGAACCAAAAATTGGCCCAGAATTCTGGAATTGACCAATCCAGCCAGTTATGGTTAAAGTGCTATAACTTGAGCTACAAAACTCCAAATGGAGTGATTCAAAAGGAGAATTAAAGTAGACATATTAAGGAACAACTTTGATGAAGAAATTTTAGCCAAATTTCCATTGTAAATTGGTCAAATGGAACAGTAAACTTTGGAGACAAAAACTAAAATTTTGGAATTTCTCTTAGGAAGCTTTGAATTGCAATTGGCAACCAATGCCAACAAATTTGTGACCCAAAATGTGGTATGACCATGTGTTTAGAAATAGTATACCTATTAGTTAGGAAAAAGTCAACATTTTGTATGAATAGCAATCACCATAGCCATAAATACAAAGAACCCAACCTTAGGAGATTTTATAAGTAAAATTAAATATGCAAAATTTAATTTTTAGATTAATTATTAGAAATGGTTTGGATGGGTATTGAAACACTTTAAAATTATGTGTTTCGGTTGGAAAGGAGCCATCCAAGGAAGGAGAAAATTTTGGATTAGGTCAAGACAACCAAAGAGGTTTGTGCACAACTAGTCCTTAATTAATAAGTGTTTTACATATTTCAATTGATTTAAAGGATTCTATTGTTTTCATGTATTATGTTTATCAAATTTTGATTTTATCTCAACAATTATTGAATATTGTTATGGTGTGAATGAAATTGGTTTTGGGAAATTGTGATTGAAATGGGGTTTGCATGAAAAATGAAAAATATTGCTTACTGAGATTGGCATGGAAATGATTTATATTGTGATTATATGCTCACAAAAAGGGCAATGAATTTTCTGATGTTATTTTATATCTCACTACTAATACTCGACATGGTTATTACCCGTCCCTCATTTGTTGAGGAGACAATGGTATTAGCTTTGTTTTGAATACCGTGGTACGTGCACATTGATGGTTTGATCTTCCTCATATAAAAGGTTAGATCTAAGTTGAAGATGGCCCCTCTTGGAATTTAATTTGTTATGGTGTAATGGATGGAATGTGCATGATTCGATCTCCCCTACCATAGGGAGTGAGAATAACTTCAAAGATGGTCCTTACAGATTAGTCTTGCATTAAGTCAGTGAGAATAAGAATGGATTTGAAAGTGAGCAACCTTGCTTCTAAAATGATATCTTTGGTTTATATTTTTATACTTTCCTTTTTCATGAAATTGAATGTTTATTTTCATAATTTGATGTGAATATTTCAAATGTGCATTTATGATTTGGTAAATCTTAATTATTGATCAATATCATTCAAATAAATGATTTGCACTATTGAAAACATTGACTTTGATTTTATGTATCATGAAGAAATTGAATATTTCCAATCTCTTTGTTATGATTTTGTCAAAGTATAGTGTATTAAATTTTAAATTATTAGTTGTGCACCACTGAGTTCACCGCTCAGCGATAGCTTTGTATGCTGTCGTAAGTAAAAGGAAGGATAGAGCAGCTGAGTGAGATCACTTGAAGCTGTGTCTTGAAGACGTGTTGAGATTAATTTTGGGTATATTGTAGGTATACCTCTAGACATTAGATTTTGATGTAATTATGTAACTATTTGTATGTAAATACGTTCGAGCAGTTGTACAAAAACTCTTGTAATATTATTTTAGAATGTACTCAAATGCAATTATTGTAATATTAATATGAGATTTTATTTACCTGTATATATTTTTGTAAAATTAATTTTATCACCCCAATGAATGTAATATTTAAATTCTTTCTGAAACTTGTAGATAATGAATCATTTTCTTATGATGAGTTTTAGTGGGAATGGAATGAAACAAATTGAGTTGATTGCTTGAAACGAATTGTGAAATTATCGAGATTGGATTGGAATATTTCTGTAAAAAATTTCTCTTTTAGGTAAATTGAAGAACTGTTTTTACCTAGTTTCAGCAGCAACCACGAGGATTTTCCGTAAAATTTTAAAAATACCTAATTATTCCTAAATAAGTTTTATGACATATACTTGAATTGAGACCACTTAAGATAAATTTTTATCACCACGCTAAATTTTAAAAATGCATTTGTTTTGTCAAAATCCCTTGTAGTATTTTTAATAGATTATCGGTAAGCAAAATTAGGTAATTTATTAAGTATACTACGGGATCATATCATACCTTACAGAGGGGTAGGATGTGACAGAAACTCTATGCCACTGTTAGATTTCATATCAAACTTTATCATTTTTGACAAAAAAAGTGGAAAAAGAAGTTAGGTTGTGCTTAAATTCATAGATTTAGATTTAAATTTTGGATTTCAAATATTGGATCTGAAATTTAAAATTTGAAATTTATAAATTTGAAAATATATTGTTTGGATGAAATACTGAATTTTAATTTTTAAATTTAAAATGGGAGTATTCAATAAAAAAAAAAAACCCTCTTATTAAGGTGAATTAGAATTTCAAATAACATAACATGGTTGATGTTGTTCTTTCAAACTTTAACCTTTTGAGTCCTTATATTTATTTGTCCAATATTCACTTTTGTTAATGCTTGATGGGTTTTTTCTACTCGTTTTCCCTTTGATATGCAATTCAAACTCAGAGCCACTATTAGATTTCAAATCAAAATTTATCATTTTTCAACAAAGGTGGAAAAATAAGCTAGCTTATTTTATTCTATATTATTCTTAAGGATTCAACAAAGGGAATACTAGTACTAATATTCATTTATCCAATCAAACCACATTTAGGTTACGTTTGATAAAGCGTAATGTAATCTAATATAATCAATTATATAATAAAATTATAGTTGTAATATAATGTAATGTAATTTTCATTACATTCCTATGTTTAGTTGTAAAATAAAAATATAAATAGTGTAATGTAATGATAATTTTGATTTTAATATTTAATTTCTTTATAATATTAATAATAAGTGTTAGTGGTTGTAGTGATCGATAGTCAAGTGGAAATATTAATTAAATGATAGTGGTGGCGGCGATAGTGATGGTTAGGTGGTGGTGGTGGTAGTGGCAAAATGAGATAGTGGTAGTGGTGGTAATGACTAGATGGTGGCAGATGTGGCAGTAGCTAAGTAGTGATAGTTGTGGTTAAGTAGTGGTGGTGGTGATGGTGGTAGTGGTGGTGATGGTAACAAGGCGGGATAGTGGTTGTCGTAGTAGTTGTAGCAAAGTAGTGGTGGTGGTAGTATTAACAATAAATGAAAAAAAAATTAAAATAAGTAAGTATAATTACATTTATTTTTGTATGCAATGACTATTGCATTAATTTAAGTATAATTGATTACAATATATAATTATCATTTTATTAATTTTAATAAATATTTAAATATTCAAATTTTGGCGTCTAAAAAGAAGAAAAAAAAAATAGAAGGCCACTGTTTTATGTTATACATATTTGGAGATTAAATCTCTCGACTTTTACCCTTTCTTTTTTTTGCTGTAATTTTATAAATTTCTACTTCTTTAAATATCTAGAATAAAGTAAAGCATGACTAGAATGCAAAAGCAGAATCTAGCCAACAAGCCAAAAAAAAGGGGCGCTGAATGCTGACGACCGGTAATGGCCTATTAAGTGAAGCAAACCCATTAAGTAGGTTAAAAACAATTGTTTTTTTCTTGCAATATTCTGCATTCTTTTACTGTATATTTCTGTTGTCTTTTTATGCCCTTTAATAATATAGTTAAGATGAAATTTAAACATGAATTAATATATGATTTGCTATTTTAAGTTTAGTTTTATTTATAAATTAAGTTTTATTTCATTTCGATAGGTGAGTGCAGCATACACAAGGTTCTTCTGGAAGATTTTTTATTCTTTTTAATGTTGTTAAATGTTTCTTCCAATTTTTAAGATTGTTTTTGAAATTCTTAATTATTTGAGATTTTTCTTGATTAAATCGATCTACTATGGACTAACGACATAATATAAATGTAATGCTTAAATAATTAATTTAAAATAATATTTATAGTGAATATAGTTTCTGATTACTTTCCATGTTAATTTATGATATACAATTAGTTTTTATAAAGTAAAAAAAAAATTATAAATAATATATCTTCTATCAATATTTGATATATTTGATAGTAATTTTCTTTCAAAACTTGTAAAATATTACAAAAGTACCTCATATTAATGTTTGTCAAATGTTATAATATAAACATCTTAAATAATATTTTACAAATGTGAAAATATAATCTTTTAGCGGCATTTGATATATTTCATAATACTACTTTATAAATATTTTAATCCAAATTTAATGTGACTATTATTTTCTTAATCATAACTTGTCTCAAACTTCATTATATAATACTCCAGCTTCTTTAAATAGGGATTGATCAATTATCCATTGTGATTTTTAGTTTTATCCAATTCTCAATGTCCCAACATTTTCTAGTTTTGATCCAATTTTTACTTTCTCAGCATTTTACCTGTACATGGCCTTGTCCAATATTCACTTTTGTCAATAACTGATGGGTTTTTTCTACTCGTTTTTTCTTTTGATATGCAATTCAAACTCAGAGCCACCATTAGATTTCAAATCAAAATTTATCATTTTTCAAATAAAGGTGGAAAAAATTATTTTATATTATTTTTAAAGATTCAATTTTAAAGATTAAAATTTCATTCGCAAGGATAGAGATGGCAAATCGAGTGAGTTTCAGTTAGGACCATTCGGATTCCAGTCAATTTAAACTTCATTTTTCACTTTCTCAGAATTTTATAGTCTTGATCCAATTTTCACTTAACATTTTCCCTGTACATACTCTTGAACCAGTCTTCACGTACTTCCTTAGCATTTTTCCTACACACAGTTTTTCTCATAATCTAATTATTATTGTTGGAATATTTCCCTTGTCGAAATTTCTTCATACTCATGTTATATATATATTTCATAATATTAGATTTTTAATCTATAATTTGAATTGAATTTGTTTTTCATTATTGTTTTGAAAAATTTTAATTTGAAGTAAATTGAACAAGTTTTTTAATTTTAAGTCAATATATTTTAAATTCAGTAATTTATAATATTAAATATTCAAAATATTTTTAAATTAATAGTCCAAGTCAATTTTATTCAAAAATTAAACTTTATTTTTGTGGCTATATTCATTGAATGTTTTTGTTTTTATAGCATGAAATGATTTTATTAGTCATCATCATTGAATGAGTCTATGAAAAGTTCGATCAAAACTTGTGAAATCCAGTCAAACTCAGACGACTTGGTTGACAACGTCATTGATTAGTACATGTGGCAGTCATTGATTAGTGACATTGTAAATGCAATAGTTTTTTTTTTTTTACAATGTAAATGCAATTGTAATATTTGTTTCTCTGGGTTCCTTTTTGAACTCATACTTTTAATAAAATTTATTGCTTACCAAAACAAAAAAAAGAATGATACTCAAACAAAACATCAGGATTAAAAAGAATATGTCTACAGCCCAATAATCAGGCAACCTAAACATACACATATAAGATAGTCCCGAAAAGGATCTCAAATTTCACATGAAGCATGTTGGCCAAACCTCCATTAGACCTGAAAGCTACTAAAGACAAAGGACTACTAGTGCAGGAAACACCAAAAGCTCTGAAATATTAAAATAACTGGGTGAGTGTAAACACAGTGAATAACACCATGGTAGAAATCACTTACCCAACATCCATTGTGAAATTAAACATCAAAACTTCAGAAATTAAGGAACTTTTGGGCTGCCATCATGTTCTTGAAACAACACTAAGCTGGATTTTTGTCAGTCTTCCTTCAATACCTGATGAAATCAAAGTGTAAAGGACATTTCTTGATTTATAGATGACAGAAGGAAGCTGCTAGGCGGTGGTTTTAACTTCATGAACGCTGGAAATGGCTAAAGGGCGGCAGCGGCAAGAGGGAACATTAGTGGTAGTTTTTATTCTTCCTTTCTAGAAGCAGGGTGTGACAAATATAAGACTACACTCTCATTTTATAATTTTTTATATTTATTTTAGTTTATCCTTTGATTATTAAGTAAATTTTCATTGATTTTAATAAATATTTAAATATTGAAATTTTGGCGTCTAGACTTTCACTATTTTTTTTAGTAATTTTATTAATTTCTACTTGTTTAAATATCTAGAAGAAACTTTTTGAAACCTCATGGCCAGATTTATCCATTAAAAATTTTAAGCTGGGATTTTATTACTTATGTGAATGCTAAGAATATTTAGCTTTCAAATTATAACCTTTGTTATAAGCAAGTGTTTAAGATAAGAATATGTTATGCATAAGAGTGTTATTCGCTCATAATGATCATCAGTAATGATATTGTATGAAGACGTATATCTAAACAAAAAATGGAATGAGCTAAATATGTTTTTTTTTTTTTTTTTTCTAGTAAATTATAGGTATCTTTTAGTCTACTGAGTTAAGTCTAATCCTACTCGCGTCGAAAATGTCTATTATGGGGTAAAGCGCTATCAACGGAGATTTTCTTCATTCACAAGCATTAAATCCTCAACCTTACTTAGCCCAAGTTTTATGCTGTATGCTTAATTAACTTTGATTTCAATTTCAAAGGTAAAATTAAAAGACTTTGAATTTGTCACGAGAAGAAAGCTTTTCCAATTTCAATTTCAGAGCCACTATTAGATTTCAAATCAATGTTTGGATTCATGAATTTAGATTTAAATTTTAGATATTTGATCTAAAATTTAGAATTTCAAATAACATTGTTAATGTTGATCTTTTAATTAAAAGTGCAATTATTTTATATAAATAAATATTTTTATATATAAATTAATTAAATTAATATTTTAATTTAAATATTATACATAAATTATAAGTTATAAAAAAAATTAAATTATAAGTTATAAAAAAAATTTATCTCAATAAAGTTTCTTTAAAATAATAAGAAGAACATTATAAAAATTATAATATTGAAAACATGTTTATAGGTTGGGGAACTTTACGTAATTTTCCCAAAAACTTATTTACCATCCTTGTTGTTTTATATATAATTTGAGAATTCAAGTTTTATCAACTATTGTTTTATAATCTGTACTATAATTAAACTGCACTATAATCTTTTAATAAAATTAAATTATTAGTATGTCCTAATCTGAACTGAGAGCTTCTCCTCACTTAAACTATATATATATATATATTATTGAAATAAAAATATGTAATATTAAATTAAAATTTTGAGATTATGCTATAGAGATTACAGTTGCTAAGGTTAAGGCAGCCAATTTTTTTTTTTTTTTTTTTTTAGCAACAGCCAAAAAGGGCTTTACTTTTGATATCAGATGAATGTGAAGGCATCAGATGTTCTTATTGGAAAAAAATGATTCATAAAGACAGGGTCATAGTTTAAGGTATATATTGAAAGTATACTATATATGGACGATTATGATCATCATTTAATAATAATAATTATTATAATAATAATAATAATAATTATTATTATTATTAAGAGATAAACTTAACATATTTTAGTTAAATTATTTATAATTTTATAAAATTTAATATTTTGAAATACTATAATTTTAAAAATTTTGCATAATTAATGAACTCTTTAATTATGAATTAATTAAATGATAATTCGATATGACTAATTAAATATTGAATAATAGTTACTTGTCAAAAAAATAATCACAATGCATGATATATAAACTAAATATTAATTTGATCTTTCAAATTGATAGTAAAATTTAATCAAGTACAAAATATAAAAATTGAATTAGTTATATTTTAAAATTGATAAATTGAGTTAATTTGTCTTCATTTTTAACTGTGTACTACATGACTTGTTCAGGGACTAAATAAAAATTTTTACATTTTATAATTGGCTACTCAAAATTTATAAAAAGTTATTTCTTTATAAACTTTATCTTTCTACTCTGTCTTTATAATTTACCTCCTAAAAAAACTATAACAATAATAGAAAAAACTAATTGAAAGTAAAATAAAAAATTTATTTCATTCCTTTGCTCTGTCAATCTCATCTTAAAATCGAAAATCGAAATTAAATATTCAATAATTATAACATCATTTTTTTTTCACAATATTATCTTAGTAAAACTATTTTTCAAAAAATATTAAAAAATGTAAAAACTTAGTTATTACTTCTATAAAACATTAAGGACCAAAAGAAAAATTAACATTTAAAGCTTTACGCGCCTCTTTCTCTCTCCTTTCTATACAGCTAAAAATTCGAGTAAATTGACCCAATTTTTATGCTGTGTGCTTAATTAACTTTGCTTTCAATTTCAAAGGTAGAATTAAAAGACTTTGAATTTATCACAACGAGAGAAGAGAGCTTTTCCAATTTGTCACAACAAAATATAATTTTACTTAGGTTTTAGGAAAGTGCACTGCACAATGGAAAGTAGCTTCTATAAATACCAAGCTATGCTTGTAGAAGAAAGACAACAAATGACCCATCAAGCTTCCCATTTAAACTATTAAAAAGCTTTTCATGGCTCCTAAGGCCATGAAAGAAAACTCTTCTTCTTCTTCTTCTTCTTCTTCTTCTTCTTCTTCTTCTCAACAATGGAAATATGATGTTTTTCTTAGCTTTAGGGGTGAAGATACCCGTAAGAATTTTATCAGTCATTTGTGTAAAGAGTTTCGTCAAAAAGGGATCATAATATTCAAGGATGATCGAGAACTTGAGAAAGGGGAAACTATTTCTCAAGAACTCCTCAAAGCAATTGAAAGCTCCAAAATTTCTCTTGTCATCTTTTCAAAAAATTACGCTTCTTCAACATGGTGTTTGGATGAACTCGTAAAAATTTTAGAATGCAAGAACTCTGACAACCAAATAGTTTTGCCCATTTTCTATGATGTGAATCCATCAGAAGTTCGAAAACATAATGGGAGTTTTGAAAATGACTTTGAACATTATCAGCAGAACGACGAGAGGGTGCAACGGTGGAGACTTGCTATGACTCAAGTGGCCAATCTTTCTGGATGGAATTTACAAGGCAGGTCAGAATATATCCCATTTCTTTTAGTTATTTGAATTTAATTAGCATTTTCCTATATGTCCCTCACTAGACTCATGCGTCAATAAGACCAATTTAACCAGAAAATTTATGATACGAGGTCCAGAGATGGATATATCCAGAGGCCAGGGGGCATTGGCTGCTGAAATTTTAAAATTTTTTACGGTATAGTAGTAGTTTTTCAAAAACTTAATTTTTTTTATTACTCTTATCAAATTTTAATGGGGTACTGAATTATTCGATTATTTTAAAAGCTTTTATAGATTCACTACAAATTTTTTTAAAAAAATAAATTTTTTTTATTACTGTATTGAAATAATTATATATAAACAGTAAAATACAAACACTCTTATAAAAAAAAAAAAAATTCAAACCATCATTGCCTCTTAACCTTTTTTTTTTTCTTTATTAATTCTACCATCATCAATTTCTATTCTTTGAAATTTAAATTGTTTGACAACATCATCAAAGGAAAGTCTAGTATAATTTAAGCATCATTCTTTTCATCAATTTAAAATGGTTTTTTTTTTTTTCATAATCTCATTATTATTGTTGGAATCTTTCCCTTGTTGAAATTTCTTCATACTCATGTTATATATATATATTTCTTAATATTAGATTTTTAATCTATAATTTGAATTGAATTTGTTTTTCATTATTGTTTTGAAAAATTTTAATTTGAAGTAAATTGAACAAATTTTTTAATTTTAAGCCAATATATTTTAAATTCAGTAATTTATAATATTAATAGTAATTCTATTTAATCTTTAGCAAGTCTATTTTATTCAAAAATTAAACTTTATTTTCGTGGCTATATTCATTGAATGTTTTTTTTTTATTTTTATTTTATTAGTCATCATCATTGAATGAGTCTATTTTAATTGTTCAATCACATATTTGAATTGGACTCCTAAATTAAATCTTTGCATCTGTCATTAATTGTTCATTGAATGAGTCTATGAAATCTTTAATTGTTCGATCAAACTCAGACGACTTGGTTGACTACGTCATGGATCACACAAGTTAATCGTTTTTTTTTTTTTTTTTAAACAAATCGAAGTAATTTAGTACATGTGGCAGTCATTGATTAGTGACACACAGCAACCCTCAGCAAAAAATACAAAATGTTCTTATTTTATTTTTTTTTTTTTTACATTGTAAACGCAATGGTAATATTTTGATAGTCAATTATGGGAAATGATTGATGCATACATTTTGCATAGTCATTTAGGTCTAATTTTATAGCCATTTTATTTGATTATTAGTCATTTTTAGCTAATCTCATTAGTTAATTAGTTAGTTTTTCATAGTTGTCAATTTTGCACTAATTTGTAATTTTTACTTTGTTTTGTAGGAAAAATGGTGTTTTTGAAGGACTAAAGAGAATTTTGCCATTGAGGAGTGTCTTCTACAGCAAAAAGATGTCAAAAACAAGTTTTCAAGCTGAAATATGCATTGACCAAATTGTGCATAACTTGCCGCATAAGCTATGCAGATCTGCATAAGGAGAAAAATCACTGTTTCAGAACCAACCGAAATGTGCATAAGGAGACTGCATAGCCTATGCACATTCTCGCCTCCCTTATGCACATTCACGAAATTGTGCATAACCTATGCACCAAGTCATGCAGCTTCGCATAAGTGACCCAGAATCAAAAGCGCATAAGGGACTGCATAACTTATGCAGTCCACTTATGCAGTCCCTTGAAGAGTTCATTAATGAGCTGGCAGGAGATTCTCTCAAATAATTCCTCCTAGAACATACTATTTTAGGGCTCCATGTCAGAAAAATGCTATATATAGTCTCATTTTCCCATTTTAAGGAGGAGACAAGGAGCAAAGAAGAAAAGGAGGAGGCTAAGCAGAATTTGAGGAGTCATTTTCACCTTCCACACCATTTTCAACTAAGATTTGCAGATTTCTTCCTTCCTTTACATTTTTCTACATTTCTAGTGTTTAATTTCTTACTTCTTAGCTTAGATTAAAGCTTTATTTCCATTTAAACTCATCAAATCTTGTAAGCATTATGGATAGTGAGTAGTTTACTTTTGATTCTGGAGTAAGGGTTGTAATATTTGAGATATTTTGTGGATTTTGATTGGGTAATCCATATTTTGTGGTCTTAATGAGTTTTATTCATTTCTTGTATGCTAAATGACATGCTTAGTGTAGGATCCCATTAAGTTATGTTCTTAATCCATGGTTGAAGCACCGAAAGGAGAAGGCCTTGTGATAGATAATCAAGAAATTGGACTTAATTAACTTAGACCTAGAAATAGGCTAAGGATTAAGAGGACTCACAGATTAATTAAAGAACTTAATGGGTCTTAATTAATTCTAACTCCACGAAAGTAGGATTAGTTTGATTAAGGCACTCTTTGTCTCACTCGAAAGGGAATTCAAAGGATTTAAGAATTAATCTCCTTAAAACCCATTAGTTTCATAAGATTGGATAACCAATTTAAAATCCCAAAATAGCTCGAATATGAAATCCCGAACTCCGGAATCACCTTTTTACCATTGTTAATTTCCAATCGAATTTAATTACTTGCCATTTTTAACCTTGCCATATTTCAACTTGCTTATTTCAATTTGATGCAATTTTAGTCTAATTAATACATTGTTGAATATAATATTAATTTTGCACATTTAGATTTCATACTCCATTACCCATTAATCCATTATTTTAATTTCATAAATACTTCAATTTAGTCAACTTTTATATCGAAAATTCAATCATTAACACAACTCCTCGTGGGATCGATATTTTTCTATACTACTTGTACGACCCGTGCACTTGCGGTTGGGACGCATCAAGTTTTTGGCGCCGTTGCCGGGGAGTTGTTTGTTTAAGATTGAATTCTTGATTATTTTAGTTGTTTTTAGTTTTATCTTTGTTATCTTTTCATTTTGTGTTTGTTTGTTCTTTTTCAGGTACTTTAATCTTTTATGAGAAGAGCTAGAAGCTCAAGTGACACAACCTTACTGTTCAATCCTGAAATTGAGAAATTTTGTAAGGCCAACAAGAAAGAAACCAGAAGAAGGAAGGAAGCTTCGAGAGAAACTGAATTAGAAGCAGATATGGCTGATGAAAGAATTAGAATTGGTGTTGGTAATGCTGGAAATGGTCAAAACAATGAAAATGAAGCCCAAGGGGAAGAAGTTGTTAATGCAAACGTGCCTAGGGGAAGTATGATGGACCATGCTTTTCCACGTTTTGATGATTTGAGAGAGAGCATAGCAAGACCAAGGATTGATGCAAACAGTTACAAGATGGATTTTGGAGTTCTTCAAATGATTCAAAACTCTCAATTTGGAGGACATCCTTCTGAAAATCCACACACACACCTGAAGAAGTTTGCTATGATTTGCGACATGCAAAAACAACCTGGAGTGTCTGATGATGCAGCAAGATTGAAGCTATTCCCATTCTCTTTGAAAGATAGAGCATTGGATTGGCTTGATTCTTTACCTCACAACTCCATTACAAATTGGGAGCAACTCACTGATGCATTTCTTGCACAATATTTTCCACCTGGAAAAACTCAAGAGTTGAGGAATCAAATGACAGCTTTCAGACCAAGAGAAGATGAGACTCTTTATGAGTCATGGATGAGATGGAAAGAATTGGAAAGATTATGCCCACATCATGCCATTCCAAAATGGATGATAAATCAGAATTTTTACACCAATGTCACTCCTGCAATCAGAGGAATTATTGATGCTCAAACAGGAGGAGAATTTATTATTAAGCATGAAGATGAAGCTTATGAGCTATTGGAGAAAATTGCAAAGAATACTCATCTTTGGAGTAGTCCAAGAGGACCAGCTCCAACTCAGAAAAGGCAAGCTGCTGGAATGTATGATCTTGATCCATTCAACATGATTAATGCAAAGTTTGATGCACTTACAAATGTCCTTGCTAAGAAGATGGAAGATTTGAGTATGTTGGTTAGTTCAACATCATCAGCTGGAAGTTCACAACAAGTGGCTTATGCAGAGGAAACAACCAGCTGTGGAGTAGACTATGGAGAACAAGCAGCATACGTTGGTAATTATGGAAACAAGCAAATGGGGAATCCTTATTCTCAAACTTACAATCCAAATTGGAGGAATCATCCCAACTTTTCATGGGGAAATCAGCAAAATCAAGTTCAAAATCAGAATTTTCAACCACAACAGCAGAGTCAAGTTCCATATCAGCAAAATAGGCAACCATTGCCTAATTTTCAGCAGAAAAATATGAACTCTCCACCAAAACAAAGAAGAACGAAATTCCACCATCAAGCTTTATTGCAACAGATTCTTGCCAACCAAAATAAGCATGATGAGGAGATGAGAGAGGTGAAAGCAAGGCTGGAACAGATGCAAACACACAACAGAATGCTGGAAAACCAGATTGCACAACAAGCATCCTCCTCAAGTGCTAAGTCTTTTGGAAAGCTTCCAAGTCAACCAGAAAATCCAAGAGAGCAGTGTCAAGCTATTACTTTAAGAAGTGGAAAAGTTATAAATGATGAGAAGAGTGAAAACAGTGAGAAGAGAGAAAATGAAAAAGGAACTGATGGGAGTGAAAAACAAGAGAGTGCGAGAAAAATGTAAGGAGAAATTTGAAGAAAAGAAGAGAAGTATATACCTCCCGAGCCCTACAAGCCACAACTTCCCTTTCCACAAAGATTTCACAAAGCCAAGCTTGATAGGCAATTTGGGAAGTTCTTAGAGGTTTTGAAGAAACTTTACATAAATGTGCCTTTTGTTGATGCTCTTTCACAAATGCCCTCTTATGCAAAATTCTTGAAAGAAATTCTCTCAAACAAGAGAAAACTTGAAGATGATGAAACTGTAGCTTTGTGAGGAAGAATGTAGTGCTATCCTCCAAAGGAAACTTCCTCCAAAGCTTAAGGATCCAGGGAGTTTTTCAATTCCATGCCACATTGGAGAGTCTTGTTCTACAAAAGCTCTATGTGATTTAGGGGCTAGTGTTAGCCTTATGCCCCTTTCTATCTATGAGAAGCTCAACATGGGAGATCTAAAGCCAACCCACATTTCTCTTGATTAGTGAGAACAATCAAGTATCTGAAGGGATTTTGGAGAATGTGCCCCTGAAGGTTGGAAAGTTCTACATACCTGTTGACTTTGTCATCTTGGACATGGAGGAAGATTCTAATATTCCAATTATCTTGGGGAGACCCTTTCTAGCTACAGCAGGAGCATTGATTGATGTGAAAGGAGAAAAGCTTACTCTTAGAGTTGGTGAAGAGCAATTAATTTTCAATATTAATAACTCTATGAAGAAGCATCATTCTGAAGCTGATACTTGCTTGAGAGTTGATATCATTGATGAGCTAGTTGAAGAACACTTCAGAAAGAAATATCCAGAAGATCCACTTGAAAATTGTTTAGTTCATGGAGGAGGCATAGATTATAACAACCCTCATGTAGCTGCATATGCTCAACACTTAGAGGGAAGTCCACCATTCATTTCTGCTCCAGTTTTTCAACTCACACAAAAGGAAAAAGCAGAATTTAAGCAACCATCATTCAAGGAAGAAGATGCACCTAAGGTAGAACTTAAGCAACTTCCTTCTCAGCTCAGGTATGAATTTCTTGGCACTAATAACACTTATCCAGTAATTGTAAATGCAAATTTGAGTACTTTAGAGGCTGATAAGTTGTTAAGAGTGTTGAGACAATTTAGGAAAGTTTTGGGATACACCATAGATGACATTAAGGGAATAAGCCCACACTTTTGCATGCATAGAATCAGTTTGGAAGAAAATTGTAAACCATCTATTGAACATCAAAGGAGGTTGAACCCAAATATGAAAGAAGTTGTTAAAAAAGGAAATTTTGAAGTTGCTTGATGCAGGGATCATATATCCCATCTCAGACAGTACTTGGGTGAGCCCAGTACATGTTGTTCCAAAAAAGGGTGGAATGACAGTTGTCAAAAATGAAAATAATGAATTAATTCCCACCAGAACAGTGACTAGTTGGCGAATGTGCATAGATTACAGAAAATTAAATGTTGCCACTAGAAAAGATCACTTTCCACTTCCCTTCATTAATCAAATGTTGGAAAGACTAGCTAGGCATTCTTACTTTTGCTAGTTAGATGGATATTCGTGTTTTTCAAATCCTATCCATCCAATTGATCAATAGATAACCACTTTTACTTGTCCATATGGAACCTTTGCTTATAGAAGGATGCCATTTGGGTTGTGTAATGCACCAGCCACTTTTCAAAGGTGCATGATGGCAATCTTCTCAGATTTCATTGAAGACATAATGGAGGTTTTTATGGACGATTTTTCTGTTTATGGATCTTCATTTGATATATGCTTGGCTAACCTTTCCAAAATTTTGCAGCGATGTGCAGATACTGACCTTGTGTTAAACTGGGAAAAGTGTCATTTCATGGTTCAGGAAGGGATAGTGCTTGGACATTTGGTGTCTAATAGAGGAATAGAGGTTGATAAAGCCAAAGTTGAAGTGATAGAGAAGATGGCTCCTCCTACCAATGTCAAGGGAATTCGAAGTTTCCTAGGACACGCGGGTTCTCTGAGACGCTTTATTAAGGATTTTTCTAAAATAGCTAAACCTTTGTCTAATTTGTTAAGTAATGACACACCATTTGAATTTGACCAAGAGTGTTTGGATGCCTTCTGCAGGTTGAAGCAAGCTCTTATCACTGCACCAATCATGCAACCACCTGATTGGAACCTACCTTTTGAAATTATGTGTGATGCTAGCAACTATGCAATTGGGGCTGTTCTTGGTCAAAGAAAGGACAAAAAGGCTTATGCTATTTATTATGCTAGTAGAACACTGGATGAGGCTCAAACAAATTATGCAACAACTGAAAAGGAATTTTTGGCAATTGTCTTTGCATTGGAAAAGTTCAGACCTTACATTATTGACTCAAAGGTGGTTATATTTTCAGATCATGCAGCCATCAGGTATTTGCTCCGTAAAAAGGAGGCCAAACCGAGGCTCATTAGGTGGATTCTGATGTTACAAGAATTTGATTTGGAGATTAGAGATAAGAAAGGAGCTGAAAATGTAGTTCTTTGATAATCTTAGTAGGTTGAAATTGGATGGTGAAGAATTGGATGAAATCCTATTGATGAGTTTTTCTTGGATGAACAACTTTTCTTTCTTGTTGCGAAACTACCTTGGTATGCAGACTTTGTGAATTATCTATCTTGTGGAATTTTACCTCTAGGTATGACATGGCAACAAAAGAAAAAGTTCTTGCATGAGGTGAAATTTTATAGATGGGATGACCCTTTACTCTTTAGGAGATGTTGTGATGGTCTAATTAGAAGATGTATTCCTGAAGAGGAAGTCCAGAGTATTTTGCATCATTGCCATGCTTGATTATGGAGGTCATTTTGGAATCTCTAAGACACTAGTAAAATTTTGCAAGCTGGTTTCTTTTGGCCAAATCTTTTTAAGGATGTGAGGAAATTTGTGTTGAATTGTGATAAATGTCAAAGGAGTGGAAATTTGTCAAAAAGAGATCAAATGCCCCTAAATAATATTCTTGAAGTGGAATTATTTGATGTTTGGGGAATAGATTTTATGGGGCCATTCCCTCCTTCATATGGTAATAGATACATCTTAGTTGGGGTTGACTATGTGTCAAAGTGGGTGGAAGCTATTGCAACTCCAACTAATGATGCTAGAGTGTAGTGAAATTTTTGAAGAAATTTGTCTTGAGCGATTTGGAGCTCCTAGGGCTATAATTAGTGATGGGGGTTCCCATTTTTGTAATAAGCAATTTGAGAGCTTAATGAGGAAGTATGGTGTAGTGCACAAGATAGCTACCCCATACCATCCTCAAACTTCAGGACAAGTTGAAATTTCTAACAGAGAGCTCAAGCATATTTTGGAGAAAACAGTGAACAATTCTAGGAAAGATTGGTCTATCAAACTAGATGATGCTTTATGGGCATATAGGACTGCCTACAAAACCCCTATAGGAACTACTCCCTTTAGGTTGGTGTATGGTAAGTCTTGTCATTTACCTGTGGAGCTAGAACATAGAGCATATTGGGCCATTCAGACCTTAAATTTTGATCTTAAGCAAGCTGGTGAGAAAAGGTTGTTACAACTTAATGAGCTTGAGGAATTGAGGATGGATGCTTATGAAAGTGCCCGTATTTACAAAGAAAGAACTAAAGTTTGGCATGATAAGCATCTGAGGAAAAAGGAATTCAAAGAAGGTGATTCAGTTTTGTTGTTCAACTCAAGATTGAAATTGTTCCCTGGAAAACTTAAGTCAAGGTGGACTGGTCCATATAGAGTTTCTAAGGTTTTCCCTTATGGAGCAATTGAAATTTGGAGTAAAAATTCTGGGAATTTTAAGATGAATGGGCATAGATTGAAGCATTACATAACTGGAGACCCAATACTAGGAGCAAGCTGTTACAAGCTCTCCAATCCCTCACCTCTTTTCAGTAAAATTCATGAAGAGTCCAGCTAAGGACTATAAATTAGCCCTCTTGGGAGGCATCCCAAGTCCTTTTATTTTGCTTTTGTTGATTTACTTTCATTTTCATTAATTTTGTTTTTATCTTAAATCTCCCCAAATTTAAAATTTTGACATTGTTAAATTTTGTCTCTTGTAGATGTAATTCAATGAAGAAAGGCTGGTGAACTGTTGGGAAAGTAATTCTTAACTTGAAAAATTTTGTCCTTCAAAAGAACTGATAAGTTTTCTTTGCATAACTGTCACGGTGAGCTGCAATCTGTTTATGTAGAGGAAATATACATTCTGCAGCAAAAAGGGTGTCTGCAGCAAATGGCTCATGTTTTTGATGAGGTTGGATGTATTTAAATGGAGGAAGGTTGGTGAACTGCTGAAAGCTGCAATCTGGTTATTGCAGAGGAAAAGTACATTCTGCAGAGCAGAAAAATAGAATCTGCAGCAGATCACTTGTGTTTTTGGTGAGGTTGGGTGGGTAATTTTCTAATATTTGTGCTTATAATGATATTATGGTGGTCGATTGGTCATTTTTGCAGTTTCGAGCTCCTTTGGGGTTGTAGGATTCAAGGTAGAAATGTTGCATTTTCTTGGCAAATCTTGGAGAGTTCATTTCTCATTTGTGGTTAGATGCAACTTCATGCAGATTTTTATGGAGTTTTATGTGCTAAATGTTGATTTGCAGAATTTGTCTTAAAATGGCATAGTTCTCAAAGGTCTTTTATGTAGGATCCATTTTTACATGCTTGTGTGATGCCTTTTTGATATACTTTGTATATATTGATGTGTTTTTGTTGAAACTTCTCATGGTTTATGCTTCATGGAATTATATTTCCTCATTCTAGGGTATTTTTCACACTTGCAATCCATGTTCTATTGCATTCTTGATCTTGCTAACTTGTGCATAAGCAACTGCATAGCTTATGCAATCCTGCATAACCAAAATTCTTGCCATTTTTCACCTTTATTGCAAGTGCATAAGGAGAGTGCATAGCTTATGCAACTCTGCATAACCTCATTTTGTCAAATTTCATATCTGTCAAAACTTGCATAAGGTGAGTGCATGACTTATGCACATTTGCATAACTTCAAATCCTTCATTTTCTCTCTCTGTCGAGACTTGCATAAGGAGAGTGCATGACTTATGCACTCCTGCATAACCAAAAATCCAAAGCTCCAATTCTGCCGAGGGGTGCATAAGGAAGGTGCATAAGTTATGCACCTCTGCATGACCAACAACCCAGAAAAATCAACCTTGCCGAGGGGTGCATAAGCAGAGTGCATAACCTATGCACTTCTGCATAACCAGAAATCAGAAAATCCCAAAAGTTGCCGAGACCTGCATAAGCAATGTGCATAGCCTATGCACTACGCATAACAAAATTCTGAATTTCAAAACCTACTGCGAGTGCATAAGCGAGTGCATAGCTTATGCACATCCGCATGACCACCAACCAAAATTCCAAAAATTGCCGAGCGATTGCATGAGCAGAGTGCATAACCTATGCACTACGCATGACCCAATTTTCGAAAAACCACTGGCCGAGAGATGCATAAGAGTGCATAACTTATGCACTCCCGCATGACTTCGCTCCTCAACATTTCAAGGGTCACCGAAACATGCATAAGGACAGTGCATAACCTATGCACTTGTGCATAAGCATTTCTCTGAAGTTTAAATCATTTTGAAACATGTACAAAAGAGTGCACAGGTTATGCATAAATCATTTTCCCCTTATGCAGTCTCCTACAAACCCGATTCAAATTCATTTTCGGCAAAGAAAATTCCCACCACCTCCACTTCCCGACTCTTCACCCCACGACCGCCCTTCAACCTCCATTCCTTCCGGCATTCTCGCCGTCTCTCTCCCATCTTCTCCACCAGCGCTCTCATCACGAAAACCCTAAATCCCCCTACATTTTCATTTCCCCCTATCTCTTCTCCATCGGCAATGGATTCCCCTCCACATTCCCGCCCCGCCTCTCCTCTCGAAGTCTCTCCATTGTCATCGATACATCCCACGCCCAATCCTCCACCACAAACGACACCCCCACCACCTCCACCAACCACATACAAACGCAAAATCCGATCCAAATCCGTGCGACCCATGTCCTCTGCTCCTCCTCTGTCCAAACGCAAAGACCCACCCACCCCATTTTCGGAACCACCTCCTAAAAAGCCAAAAGCTCCAGCCTCTACACCTTCTTCCAGCAAAAAGACAATTTCAGCAACCCCATTTGTATCAAAGCTACCCTGGCCTCTCCCTGATACAATTCAAAAAGCCGCTTTCAAGAGACTCAAAGATAGAAGGGTACAACCTACTAGGTATATATCTGCTGATGCTCTACAATCTCTTGGTTTATTTGACAATGTAGTTGCATTTCTTGACGGTATGGGTTGGACAGAATTTGTGCATAAGCAAGAGGTAGTTTATCCAATTCTAGTTTTGGAGTTTATTTCTTCATTCTCTGCTACCCTCAACTTGCATGATGTAGACCATAAACCAATCATGACATTTAGATGCTTGGGGCAAAATAGAGAACTGTCATTAGACCAATTTCATGGCATTTTTGGTTTTGCAATTGATGGGTTCTTTAGAGTACCACATACTGGAGTAGAGGTAGCCAACAAGGGCATTTGGAATCCTGCCCAATTTTGGAGAATCATAACAAACCAACCTCAAACTTTCTCTGCTGGTAGATCCAAAACATCCCAAATCCTTGACCCTGCACTTAGGTTTATTCATAGGCTGATGGCTAGCACCATATTGGGCAGAGGGACTAGTTCTGGTGCTGTGGGCAAATCTGAACTATTTATGTTATGGTGTGCATTTCACAAAGTTAAGGTATCTCCTGGTTACTTCTTTTGTGAACATGTGCTGCACATTGCCACCAAATCCATAGGTGATATTGTTTTGGGTGGGCTTATCACTGTCATAGCCAAGCATTTTGGTTTTAATCCTGCAGAGCACTCAATCCCAGCACTTGAAGACACTTCCTATTTTGATACTGCACACTTAACCAAAACAGGGTTCCATTTATCATATTTTGATACTGGCCACCCTGCAGTGGCCCGAGCCTATTGCACAACCAGAACCCAACCTTTCACACCAGCCCACAGCACCCTACTACACCTACCCCACCCCCTCAACCTACTCAGGACATTCCAGCTACCTCTGCTCAGCCCATTCCTCCTACAGCTGAACCTACCTCATCCACAGCACCTCCTGCATTCAACACTAAAGCCTTATTCACCTACCTTGACAGGCTTAGTGATGATATCTACTTTGTGGATAGGAAGCTTGACAGTGGTCTTGATACACTAAAGGATCGTCATGATCAGCTATTTGACCTTGTCATGGAAACCGAGGACAAGCAGAAGAAGCTGAAGGAGATGGTGAAGCAACTCATGATCTTTTGGGCATGCCACCCCACCTCCATCACCTCCTCCAAGACCATCATTTCGACAGTGGCAGACCACCACCTCTTAGCAACATCCTTGGACAAAGGAAAAACAGTAGACATAGATTAGTGTTTATTTTACTTTTATTCAATCTTGTAGGACCTTTTCTTTGTAAATATGTTCAAACATTTATAGTTTGTTTTGGATTATCTTTGTTTGTTCTGAATTAGTTTGTTTTAAATTCTGTTTCTTTTGAAGTTTTATTGGATAGCTATTACATTAGTCTTCTTTGATTTTTATTGCACTTATTGCCCTTTTGTACATATCTGCCCATACTCTATATATATTTCCATACTTTTACTGCTGGTTGTACATTTCCCCTTGCCAATTCCCATGCGTGACTTTTGTATACACTGCACAGCTATGAATTTCCTCATGCACAACTTTTGCATAGCCTGTGCAACTCCTTCTGCTACTTCTGCAGAACTGCACAGGTTGTATTTCCCTTATGCAACTGTCCTGCATAGCCTATGCAACATATATTGCCTCTTATGCAGCACCGCATGGCTTATGCACCTTACCTATGCACATGCTCTGGACAGCACTTAACTCTGCATAACCTGTGCAGTTTCCTATGCATCCCTTTATCTTGAATTCTCATCTGCTACATACCAGGTAACTCTTTCTTTTTGCTCTTAATCTTTACAATTCCTGGTAATTACCATTTACTTTGACTTTTGATAACACATTGCATGAGACATTGAGGACAATGTCCAATTTTGAGTTTGGGGGTGCACATTTTGATTTTTAGCTTTATTTTTCACATTTGAGTATAAGAGCATCCCATCCCATTTCATTTACATATATTGTAAATATTTTACATATACATCCATACATACATATTCATTACACATTTACACACACATTATACACCACTTAGAAATTGTACAAATTGCATACAAATAGACTCCTTCCATTTAGTTCATGCATTACTCATTTTAGGAATCATGCATCATGCATTAAATTCTTTTGCCAAATCCCTTGAGTATTGAAAAGTTGCCTATGAGAGTGATTTGACTTACCTTTAGTTGGGTTTGTGGATTGAAAGTTCCTAAAAGGTGCAAGGTTTTGAAGTGTCTATCCCTTGCCTATATCTTCTTAGCCAAAAAGCCACCCAACTAGTCATTTAGAGATTGGAGTGTTTAGAGGGAGTTATTGGATATAAGGTAGTCAAATGATGTCTCACCAATCCTAGAACAAATTTTCTAAACCTTTCAAGGTGAAATACCAGCTTGTTCTTGAAAAGAGAGATGATTAGGCATTCTTTGATTTAAACCTTCTCATTTTAAACCTTTGGCCCTTTTTCCCAATTAAAATTTACCCTTGCAAACCCCTTTGAGCCTTTTTGTCCCTAATTTTTCTTGAAACCCTTATTACTACCTAGCCAATGAACCAAACACTCCAACCCTTTTCATGAGAATAATTATTCATAATATTAGGTACATAAAAAAATTAAAAAAAAAAGAAAAAAAAAATACAATAAAAGGGAGAAGAAATGCTTGTCACTTTGTAAAAGTGCTAGTATATGTGCTTTTCACCATTGTCATTCAAAATGAAAGAAATCCACCCAAAGTATTGAAAGAAATGAGTTTGGGGGTGGCAATTTTAGGGACAATCATCAAAAGAAAATGCAAAATACAAGTTAAAGTATCAAAATGTCCCTCCATTTTTATGTGTTTTGTAAACTATGCTAGCACTTGACAATTCTCATTGTGTATTTCTCTCTCATATATATAAATATATATAAATATATATATATATATATATATATATATATATATATATATATATATATATATATATATATATAAAATAAAGTGTACCTTATGTTTCAAAATTGCAACATATTCTCATGCTTTGAATACTTTTTACCCATTTTTCTTCTTAGCCTCTTTTTGAATCCCATGGCCCCATTACATCCATAAAAAGACCTTTGATCTCTTGAAAGTACTTGCTACATTAGTGGAGATAGGGGTAGGGAATTTGCCTATGGGATTGGAGAACTATTCATTCATTCATTCAATTCCATCATTCTATATAGAGACACTTTGACTATTGATTGTTCTAGAATTCCTTTTGAGCATGACTCTCTCTTTTAATTGGTTGGTTTGGGGATTTGAATGATAATTGACTTGATGGCTAAGCGGTGAAAGCTTGGATAAGCATTAAATTCTTTGCATTTTGAAGGATGGGTATATGGATTGTTGGTATGGCTAAAGGTGTGTTAAGTTACCTTAATGAGTAATTTTCATAGCTCTTTGGATAAGGCACCCCTAAAAATTTTGCATTACATTTTAAAGTTTGCTTGAGGACAAGCAAAAGCTTGAGTTTGGGGGTATTTGATGCATACATTTTGCATAGTCATTTAGGTCTAATTTTATAGCCATTTTATTTGATTATTAGTCATTTTTAGCTAATCTCATTAGTTAATTAGTTAGTTTTTCATAGTTGTCAATTTTGCACTAATTTGTAATTTTTACTTTGTTTTGTAGGAAAAATGGTGTTTTTGAAGGACTAAAGAGAATTTTGCCATTGAGGAGTGTCTTCTACAAAGAAAGATGTCAAAAACAAGTTTTCAAGCTGAAATATGCATTGACCAAATTGTGCATAACTTGCCGCATAAGCTATGCAGATCTGCATAAGGAGAAAAATCACTGTTTCAGAACCAACCGAAATGTGCATAAGGAGACTGCATAGCCTATGCACATTCTCGCCTCTCTTATGCACATTCACGAAATTGTGCATAACCTATGCACCAAGTCATGCATTCCGCATAAGTGACCCGTAACCAGAAAATCGCATAAGGGACTGCATAACTTATGCAGTCCACTTATGCAGTCCCTTGAAGAGTTCATTAATGAGCTGGCAGGAGATTCTCTCAAATAATTCCTCCTAGAACATACTATTTTAGGGCTCCATGTCAGAAAAATGCTATATATAGTCCCATTTTCTCATTTTAGAAAAGAGGAGACAAGGAGCAAAGAAGAAAAGGAGGAGGCTAAGCAGAATTTGAGGAGTCATTTTCACCTTCCACACCATTTTCAACTAAGATTTGCAGATTTCTTCCTTCCTTTACATTTTTCTACATTTCTAGTGTTTAATTTCTTACTTCTTAGCTTAGATTAAAGCTTTATTTCCATTTAAACTCATCAAATCTTGTAAGCATTATGGATAGTGAGTAGTTTACTTTTGATTCTGGAGTAAGGGTTGTAATATTTGAGATATTTTATGGATTTTGATTGGGTAATCCATATTTTGTGGTCTTAATGAGTTTTATTCATTTATTGTATCCTAAATGACATGCTTAGTGTAGGATCCCATTAAGTTATGTTCTTAATCCATGGTTGAAGCACCGAAAGGAGAAGGCCTTGTGATAGATAATCAAGAAATTGGACTTAATTAACTTAGACCTAGAAATAGGCTAAGGATTAAGAGGATTCACAGATTAATTAAAGAACTTAATGGGTCTTAATTAATTCTAACTCCACGAAAGTAGGATTAGTTTGATTAAGGCACTCTTTGTCTCACTCGAAAGGGAATTCAAAGGATTTAAGAATTAATCTCCTTAAAACCCATTAGTTTCATAAGATTGGATAACCAATTTAAAATCCCAAAATAGCTCGAATATGAAATCCCGAACTCCGGAATCACCTTTTTACCATTGTTAATTTCCAATCGAATTTAATTACTTGCCATTTTTAACCTTGCCATATTTCAACTTGCTTATTTCAATTTGATGCAATTTTAGTCTAATTAATACATTGTTGAATATAATATTAATTTTGCACATTTAGATTTCATACTCCATTACCCATTAATCCATTATTTTAATTTCATAAATACTTCAATTTAGTCAACTTTTATATCGAAAATTCAATCATTAACACAACTCCTCGTGGGATCGATATTTTTCTATACTACTTGTACGACCCGTGCACTTGCGGTTGGGACGCATCAATGATTGTCCACTAAAAATTAATTTTTAACGTTTTGTTAAAATCATGCCTTAAAATGGAGAGAATTTCTCACTCCCTTTTCCCTCTCCCACCAAATATTTTGAGATGAAAATATTATTAAGAGAAAATTTTATTGTGTTTCCCAAAGCTTTAATTAGTTACGTCCAAAATTATCTGTAATTATTTTGTGTTTAGGAACATTTTATAAAAAGTGTCTAAAAAGCCTTAATATCATTTGAGGAAGAAGTGCCACTGGAAGAACTCATGACTACAAGCTTAAAATGTTTTGGGAAGACTATGTTTCCTATTATTGAATATGAGTACAATGAAACGCTTATTATATGTTTCCTATTATTGATATCTCAATTTGCGTAGGAATTTATTATTTCTTTCTCTCTATAATATACCCTTTGCATATTATAGAATTTTCGTGTGCGTGATATGAACAAAATTGAACACTTGATGTTTTTAATGTTATTTCTATGTTTAAAATATTGTGTTATATATGATAATAGGAAATTCTTGTATTGTAGGGAGGAATCAGAGTTTATTCAGGATATCACTAAAGATGTATTTAACAAATTGGAAAGATTTAGTCATAGCATAGCCAAGGATTTTGTTGGAATGGATTCATGATTAGAGAAAATGAGATTGTGTATCAATATAAAGGAGCTAAACAATGTCAAAACGGTAGGTATTTGTGGGATGGGTGGCATTGGAAAAACAACTATTGCTAGTGTCACCTATAAGGAAATGCAATGCCAATTTGAGGGTAGTGCTTTTCTTGGATGTTAGAGAAACTTCAAGAAAATATGGTTTGTTCACTTTACAAAGACGACTTTTATGTGCAACATTGATGGAAAGAGACATAGATGTGTATGATGTATACAATGGAGTTTATCACATAAAAAATAGGCTATCTCGGAAGAAGGTTTTGGTCATTCTTGATGATGTTGATGAGTTGGAGCAATTAGAATTATTAGTTGGAAAAAAAGATGAAAACTGGTTTGGAGTTGGAAGTAGAATCATAATAACAACAAGGGATGAACATTTGTTGATCCAACATGAAGTAGATCAAATATATAGGGTTGAAGAGTTAAATCATCATGAAGCCCTTCAACTCTTTTGCTTGAAAGCCTTTAAGAAAGATTGTCCGCCACAAGATTACATGGAGCTATCCAACAAAGCTGTAAACTATGCAGGAGGCCTCCCATTAGCGCTTAATGTTTTGGGTTCCTCCTTGTGTGCTCGGTCTATGAAAGAATGGAATAGTGCATTGAAGAGGTTGAAAGAAATTCCCAATGAAAAAATTCTAAGTAAGCTTGAAATAAGTTTTGATGGATTGGAGGAAATACAAAAAAAAATATTTCTTGACATCGCATGCTTTTTCAAAGGAAAAATGAAACCTTATGTGATGAAAGTACTAGAAAGTGGTGGATTATGCCCAGATATTGGTATAAGGGAGCTCATCGATAAATCTCTCATAACTATTTCAGACAACCGTGTGTGGATGCATGATTTCCTTGAAGAAATGGGTCAAGAAATTGTTCATCGAGAATGTCGAGAAGAGCCTGGACGACGTAGCAGACTATGGCTCTATAAGGATGTCTGTCACGTCTTAATGAATGATACGGTTAGTATTACTCAATATTAAGAATTATATTTGATTTGATAAACTGCCATTATAAATGTTTTAAGTCTTCCAGTTGTTTTCACCACTAATTGTTGCCTTTGATTTTTTAGGGAACAAATCTAATTGAAGGTGTAGTCCAGGATTATATGTTTGATCAAGGAGAAGGATACATGAGTTCTAAAGCCTTCTTGAAGATGAAAGCTCTCAGATTGCTCATACTTCGCAATTTAAACCTCTCCAAAGACATTGAATATCTTTCCAATGAATTAAGGTACTTGGAATGGCGTGGGTATCCTTTCAAATCTTTGCCACAAACTTTTCAACCAGATCAACTTGTTGAGCTCCATTTGTCTTATAGCAGAATTGAACAATTATGGAAGGGAGTAAGAGTATGTATAATTAACTCCTTATATCTGTTTATTACTCTGGTTTTACGGTTTCTTTCTGATTTCCTTTCTATATCTTTTACAGGCTTTAAAGTTGTTGAAGATAATTGATCTTAGTTACACCAAAAATTTAATCAAGACACCCGACTTTAGAGAGATCCCATACCTTGAAGAGTTGATACTTGAATGTTGTACAGGATTACTTGAAGTACACCATTCTATTGGACTTCTAGAAAGGCTTGTTTTACTGAACATGAAGAATTGCAAAAGCCTTACAGCTCTTCCAAGTAGCCTGTGTAATTTGAAGTCTCTTAAAGTTTTTATATTGAGTGGCTGCTCAAATCTTGAAGAAATTCCAGATAACATCGGGGATATGACATCTGTGGATGTGTTTGAAATAGCTGGAATCGGTTCAACATCATTGCCATTAGCTCAGCCATGGGGTTGTCTTTGCCCTTGGTGGCCAATGCCTAAGAAACCTACCCCTGCCGTGTCCTTTGAGTTGCCTTCTTTAAGAGGCTTTTGCATTCTTAGGAGACTTAATCTAGGTTATTGCGGTCTTACGGATGCAATGATTCCTTATGATCTAAGTTGTTTCCCATTTTTACAACATCTAAATCTAAGCGGAAATGATTTTGCAAGCATGCCTGAAAGCATTAGTCAACTCTCTAAACTCTTAGCTCTTAGTTTCAGCAATTGTAAGAGGATTCGATCATTTCCAAATAATCTTCCTTCGAGTCTCAAACATCTTAGCATGGAGGGTTGCTCTTGCTTGGAAACTTCACTAACTACAAGCATAAGTAGAAATTTTAAACTTGAAAACCTTCATTTCGTTGATTGCAAGAAGCTTCAGTCCTTGTGTGATCTTTCATCAACCGTTTTACAACTTAGTGCGGAATGTCTAACTACACAGGAAAGTATTCCAAATCCATTTGAAGCAAGCACTTCAAGAACTTCATCATTCGCTCTTATAAAATGGGTAAGGTTGATTGAGATTCAAGGCCAAAATCGTAGGCCACTTGCAAGGCTAATGAGTTACCTGCATTTCTTATTGGTGCACAACTCTCTCTCTCTGGTCCGTCTCTCTCTCTCTCTCTCTTTCTCTCTCTCTCACACACACACACATCTTGGGGGGCCCTAGATTTTTCAGAAAAAATAAAAAACATTTTTCAGTGTGTATATATATATATATATATATATATATATATATATATATATATATATATATATATATATAATATCTTACTTTTTTTCCTTAAGATATTATATATTTTGGTGTCATACGATATTGTATCATTTATTTGTTCTTTTTTTATGTTATCTTTGTGGCTCACAGCAAATTTCATTATGTGCATTCTGGCTTCTCGCCAAAGAACCTTAGAATTTGTGCATTCCAACTCAACTACTAAATAACTATCCAATTACACATGCATCCACCAAAAAAGTTTTATTTTCCCTTAGAATATTGCTCCAAAGCTACACATGTTAATTGTTAAGTAATAATTTTGGCTCAGGGACTCTCTAGTGCAAACACCCTTATATCATTGTGTTTAGCCTCAAGTGAAGTTCCTGTGTGGTTCAACAATCAAGGCTCGGGTCTTCATTAGAAGTGCAGCTACCTCCTTATTGGTTGAATTACGGATGGGGAGGATTCTCTTTATCTGGAGTTTTTAGATTCCAGCATGATCAGCCTCCTTCAGTGGATACTTGTACTGTTGTCTGTGACTTGCATGCATACAATTTGCCGTCGGAACAGAGTTTGTTTCTAGGTCGCTCTACGATGGAAATTGCTCAAGATTTATGCATCACTTCTGATCAACTTTGGGTCAGCTTTGTTCCTCCTAGCTCCATAACTTGTCTAGATCAGTTGGAAGGATGTAATCAACTTAAGGCATCATTTTTTTCTAACCAGTTAGAGGTGAAGAATTGTGGACTTCGTCTAATATATTATGAGGATGAAGATGTTAAGGAATTAATGTTGTGCGATAAGCCTTTTGAGAATTCGGGTTTCCCAGGAATAACTATTGCAGAGGTACGTTTAAATGGCTATTCATAAATTTTTGTGCTAGGAAAAATTTATACATTTTGATTGGCTTTAATGACTTATCGTCATTGGCTTTAATGACTTATCATCAGTCTTTATAAATTTTGATTTGTAGATATTTGCATTTATTTACCTATGTTGACAAATATTGGTAATTATATTCTTTATAATTCTTTCCTTTGGTCAAATTTTCATTACATAGTATGTTTGGTTATTGAGATTTCACAGCGAAATTCGACAAGAGAAAAAAATAGAAAAATTAAGTGAGTAAAATACACAATAATTGTTTTTCTTCATGGTTATTCAATTAGAAAAATGATTGTGTGTACACACTACTTGCATATTAAATTTTTTTTTTCAATTTTCTTTTGAGAAATTGCTTTTTTTACATGAAAAATTATAATTTTGTTTCAGTTAAAATTTTATTTTAATTATTTTTTGTTAATAGATTTCTTTTTCCTTTAGTCGCTCTTTTTGCTCAATTGACACTTAATTTATTGTTTATTATTTGTATTGTAGGTTTTACTTTTTTTTTTTTTTTAATTTGATCGTAGGTTTAAAATTGCTGAATTGCAGCAGAAACGATCATGGCCTCGATTGACAGATGTTAATTAGGAAAACCAATGTTAGTTTTGCTCTTTTTATTATTACTAGTTTTGTTAGTTTTGTCTGTAACGCGCATGACATGTTATTATACTTGTTATATAGACTCGTTAATTAATTTTTGAGTAAATGATAATTTAGTCTCTGAAATTTAATAAAATCTATAATTTAGTTCTCATATTTTTAAAATTAAATATTTTTGTTCTTAAAATTTGACAAAATCTATAATTTAGTCCCTCTATCTAATTTTTCATCTAATTGACCATTAATTATAGTAAAAATGACCAAAACTCTTTAATCTATATTTTCTAACTGAAATGATTAAGTCCCTAATGTTTTGTATTATAATCCTTTAATTTAAATTTTACAAATAAAGCAGTGTCTTGATTTAAACTATTTTGGTTATAATACAAAACCTCATAGATTAATTTCTTTAAGTTAGAAAATGTATGGAGTTAAAGGCATTTTAGTTATTTTCACTAAAATTAATAGCAAATTAGATGAAAAATTAAACTGAATTATTAAATTATAAGTTTTGCCAAACTTTAGGAACTAATTTGATTTCTTTTGAAAATATAGGAACTAAATTATAGATTTTATCAAATCTCGGAATGAAATATTATTAACCCTTAATTTTTTTATATATAATTTTTTTATTAATTTTTATATATGATATAATATTATTATAGTATTATAAATATTATATTATTAATTATTTAAATTAAAATATTAATTTTAATTTGCTTTAATTATATAAGTAAAATGTTTATTAATCTAAGAATTACTATTACTTTTTTATCATTTCTGTATTATTTTATTAACATATAATATTAACTGAATTTAAACTTAAATGTAATTTTTAAAAAAAGGGTAAACTATAATTTAGCACTTGAGATTTAATAAAACCTATAATTTAGTCAATTTATTTTCAAAACCAAGCAATTTAGCCTCCGAAATTTGACAAAACCTATAACTTAATCCCTGTTGTTAGAATTTTTGTTAATTACCATTAATTCTAGCAAAAAAGGCCAAAATGCCCTTAACTTTGTTTTCAATATAAAAATAATTTAGTCCCTAAGATTTTATTTTATTGGCAATTTAGTCCCCAAAATTTACTTAAACCTACAAATTAGTCCCTATAGTTTTAAAATCATGCAATTTAGTCCTTGATATTTAATAAACCTACAATTAATCCCTACCATTAGAATTATGATTAATTCCCTACTGAATTTAGCAAAAATACAAAAATACTTTTAACTCTATTTTTAGTCCGAAAACAATTTAACTCTTGAAGTTTTATTTTAATAATAATTTGCATCCATATTCATACTTATATATATATATATATATATATATATATATATATATATATATATATATATATATATATATATATATATTGTAAATTGACATATATACACACACTCATATATATAATTATTTATATATTATTAAAATAATAATGACATTAGGCTTATTTATAAATAGTTATAATATTTAAAGATTAATTTGCAACATATATGGATATTTTGTAATTAACCAAAATTTTTAAGGACCTTAAAGTAATTAATCTATTTTTTATTAATTTAAATTTAAAATTTTTTAATTTAATGGACTCAATTTCCAAAATACAATGACTAAATTGTTAATAAAACAAAATTTCAAGGACTAAATTATTAAGAAAATAAAACTTTAGAGACTAAATTATTGTCAAATTAAAAACAAAAATAAGGGTATTTTAGTCATTTTTTGCTAAAATTAATAGTAACTTAACAAAATTCTAATAGCAAGGACTAAGCTGTAGATTTTGTCAAATATCAGAAACTAGATTATTTGGTTTTAAAAATACAAAGACTAAGTTGTTGATTTTGTCAAAATTCAAGGACTTAATTGTAGTTTACCCGTAAAAAATATAATAATAAGTTTTAAATGGTGAAAATATTTAAAAATTAAAATAAATTAATAATAAATACAAGTTAACTCATTGAATTAAATTTGCTCAAAGTCAGTTATTTTTTTTTTATAATTTAGAATAATATTAACTTGCATAATGAGATTGCATAAGTATATTAATATTGTGAAAGAATATTATTTATAAAATTAAAAGAATAATAATTTTTAAAATGTATTTTATAGTTCAATGCACTATCATTATAAAATTTTCATTTTCACTACATTGATATCTTAAAATTTTATATTGCCATATTGTTTAATGCAAATAATTTCAAAATCTATTTAATATATTATAATAGGTTAAAGGCATTTTGAGCAAAGTCTATTTATTTTCAAACTTTTTTGTTAGGTCTTTTAATTGCCATAAAAAAAAAGTGAATAAGAATGAATATTTGACTCATAAAGTTGGAATTGAATAATCAATTACACCGATAACAAATATTTATAATTGTATTAGTGGCCATAATAATGCATAGGATCTCATCTACAGTCATCCATAACATGAAAGTAAATATTGTCACACCCATATTTAACTTACAGAGACATATAATTGATGGAGTTTCCTCTAAAATATGGTAATTAAATTTTGGATAATCAAATGGCTGGTTGCCACAATGGTTCTCATCCTTAATTCCTTGGCAAGAGAAATTTACTCGTAAGCAGTATAAATGAGTAAGATGCCATGGTATTCCTTTATTAGTGGTCTCTTGACTTCTTTATTTGGCTAAGTTCTTTTGTTGAAGAATTCATATCCATTGATAACTGTACTTCCAAGAAAACATGTATGGATGTCGATTTAATTCTAGTTTCTACTTCTTACCTTGAGTTTGTGCACAAAAAGGTTGCTGAGGACATGGGAGAAGCTAAATTTCACATAACTCTAATTAAAGATTGTTGTGAAGTGATGCCCACCTTTGTGACATGCAAGCCACCTGTAACTTCTTTAGAAGATTAGTCTACTAACTTTCCCTTGGCTTTGCATATAGATCATTTCAGTTCAAGTCCACAGTTGAGCTCATCTGACAATGGGTTAGGAAGCCAAGACAAAAATGGCGAGACACTGGTGGCTTCATTTTTTGAGAAAGGGAATAACAGTACTGATATTCATTTATCCAATCAAACCACACTTAGGTTATGTTTGATAGAACGTAATGTAATATAATCAATTATATAATGAAATTAAAGTTGTAATATAATGTAATTGAATTTTTATTACATTCTTATATTTGATTGTCAAATAAAAATATATGTAGTGTAATGTAATGATAATTTTTATTTTAATATTTAATTTCTTTATAATATTAATAATAAGTGTTAGTGGTTGCAGTGATCGGTAGTCAAGTGGTAATATTAATTAAGTGATGGTGGTGGAAGCGATAATGATGGTTAGGTGATGGTGGTGGCAAAATGAGATAGAGGTGATGGTAATGACTAAATGGTGGTAGATGTAGCAGTAGCTAAGTGGTAATAGTTGTGGTTAAGTAGTGGTGGTGGTAATAGCGACAATGGTAACAAGGTGATAGTGGTGGTGGTGGTAATAAGGTGGGGTAATGATGGTGGTAGTAGTGGTAGCCGGGTAGTGATGGTGGTGATAGTGTTAACAATAAATAAAGAAAATCAAAATAAATAATTATGATTAGATTCATTTTTGTATATAATGACTATTGCGTTATTTTAAGTATAATTGATTACAATATATAATTGCCATTTCATTACATAAAAATTTTTGTATTACTAAATGATGTAATCAAATTTGTAATATAATTATGATTACATTACAACTTTAGTTATGTTTTACTAAACATAACCTTAGTGGTTGTGAGGATACGCTGCGTGACCATGGAACAGAATGTGGACAGCTAAGCGGTAATTGGCTTGGGGGTGATGCTATGCTTATCTGTACAGGTGATAGCAATTATTTGGACCTATTGTAATGGCCCGACCCACTAGTGATATTGTCCGCTTTGGGCTGAAACCCTCACGGATTTAAAACGCGTCAATAGGGGTTACGAACCACCAACTTATAAACCCAGCATCTCTCCCGTGTTTTGTCGATGTGGGATTTGCCTAGGGTGTTACAATCCACCCCCCTTATGGGACTCAGCGTCCTCGCTGAGGTTTGCCCCACCATCGTTCAAGGTTGCACGCGAAGCGGCTCTGATACCACAAATGTAATGGCCCGGCCCACTAGTGATATTGTCCGCTCTGGACTGAAGTCCTCACAGTTTTAAATCGCGTCAATAGGGGTTACGAACTATCAACTTATGAACCCAACATCTCTCCCGTGTTTTGTCGATGTGGGATTTGCCTAGGGTGTTACAATCCACCCCCCTTATGGGACTCAGCGTCCTCGCTGAGGTTTGCCCCACCATCGTTCAAGGTTGCACGCGGAGCGGCTCTGATACCACAAATGTAATGGCCCGACCCACTAGTGATATTGTCCGCTTTGGGCTGAAACCCTCACGGTTTTAAAACGCGTCAATAGGGGTTACGAACCACCAACTTATAAACCCAGCATCTCTCCCGTGTTTTGTCGATGTGGGATTTGCCTATGGTGTTACACCTATTCCCAATAGTGGCCCGTTAATATTTAGACAATTTTGAAAGGAGACCAGAGCCAAACGTTTTACTTCCAAGAGTTAAGTGGTCGAGGAAACACAAGTGGCTGTAGTGGGGGCCCATTACAAAAGCCCACTGGAAAATGAAGAAGATAATCAGCTAGCATTCGTGAATGTGGACAATGGGAACCTCAACCATATAGCCCTACTCTCCAACAATCAAAAGAAAGTTGAAGCGTCTAGATTGTTAAAGAATCGCATAGGGTACAAGCTCTAATCTGACTTGGTGAAATCTACCTCTGATAACATACTGATCTTCTCAAGCTATTTGCTCGACAAAGATTCAGAACTAGAGGTAGTAATTTTGTAGGATAATAATCCAAATGCGATGGACTTCCATTTTGGTGCATAGGAGGAGGTGAAAAAATGATTCTTCTAGGTTACGTGCTGCTTACGTTATCCATCTCATGCTCTGCTGCTGCCCATTTTGATCTTTGCTACAAGTCTTGGACAATGTCATGACATTGGTTGGTTAGATGAATTTTGTCTTGACAATAGATTTATTCTTCAATTTTCTCACAACCTTTTAGGTCCGTAAGCAACAAGCATCTTTTCTTCTCACTATCATCGTAGCCTTTGTTGTTTGATTTGCAGGCTGCAAAGCTCAAATATTAAAATAATTGGGCAGTATAAACTCGTGAATAGCACCATGGTAGAAATCACTTACCCAACATCCATTGTGAATTTAAACATCAAAACTTGAAATTAAGGAACTTTGGGGCTGCCATCATGTTCTTAAAACAACACTAAGCTGGATTTTTGTCAGTCTTCCTTCAATACCTAATGAAATCAAAGTCTAAAGGACATTTCTTGATTTATAGATGACAGAAGGAAGTCGCTAGGGGATGGTTTTAACTTCAGGAATGCTGGAAATGACTAAAGGGCAGCAGCTGTAAGAAGGAACATCAGTGGTAGTGTTTATTCTTCCTTTTTAGAAGCAGGGTGTGACAAATATAAGATTGTACTCTAATTTTATAATTATTTATGTTTATTTTAGTTTATCCTTTGATTATTAAGGAGTATAATATGAAAAATTAAAGGATGCATCCGATTGAAATATTTCCATGTAAGAGCATCTGAAACAATGATGCAATACCCGTCTTTAGTCTCATGCTCTGCGTGCCATCTCATTTCCTTGGCCATTTCGTTCAATGCATATGATCTTTACAACCTTGGAGTGAGTGAAAAGTAATACTGACTTCTCATACGGGACATTTGTTTTGTGTAGCAAATCCTCTTCTGTCCCTTGCGTACCAACGATGGTAATGGAATTTGCAACTTGTTAATTCTTTGTATTCACCCCAATATGTCATACATGCAATTGTTTGGTATATACCATACAATTGTTATTACAGTAGTGAATCTTCTCCACTAGCGATGCAGTGCCTCGACAAACTTCTTTATCTGTAAAGTTGTCCATTATAACATTATCAAATGGTAACAACTCTTTCACAAAATGACAGAGTTCATCAACACATCTTTTGGACAAATAATGTTCTGACTGTTATAAATAAAATTAAATGTTATAAATTACAAGATTAGAGAATATGTGTACCTGGAAATACGCTTGTATCTATGATTTTCTAGGAACAATCAAGAATAAAAGCGAAATGGTAGGTTCACAACTCCCAATATCCACAGCATTCAAATTCTATCTGATCTACAATGGGATTACCATAATATATATATATAGGACTGAGAGTTGGGGCCTCTTCCTTAGTGAGCTTATGCACAGTTTTCTGACCCATTACAGGCTTGCCCAATCACATGACCCAATCCATTTAGGTATTGTTAATTACTAAACTTATTATTTGATATTATTAATTAATCTGTCAATAAGTCTAACAATTGATTATTGCTAATCCACATCCAGATACAAATAAATAATTCAACAATCTCCCACTTGGATAACAGCAATCAATTTATTAAACTAAAAGAACAACTTAATAAAATACAAAACAATATCTAACAACAAGTAAGCAATTTAACCTATAAAATCCAGTTAATGAAATGACAAACAAAATAACATTGAATCCGATAGGGAAAATAATATTATCTATATGTGCCAACAAAATCTCAAAAAAAAAAAAGAATTTAAATGGAATATGTGATAAGATATATTAAAAAACAATGGTCTAAGCATTCCATACAAATGCTAACCCAAATGTAACATAAAATAGACTCCCATTAAACCAAAGCATCATCAAAAGTTTTCACTACACCCATATGCGCAACATGCTTCTGAAAAACACTAATGGGTAAAGCTTTGGTTAACGGATCCGCAATCGTTTGGTCCGTAGTAATATTTTTAATCTGAGTCTGTGATTGATGGGGCGAATCCGCAAGTATACGGGTCGTCTCAAGTAATAAAGTGATGAATCAAGTATCGTTCCCACGAGGATTTGCAGTTTGAGTACCAAACTATGAATGAAACGATTATTTGGGCTAATGATTAATGAATGAATGGTAAATGTAAATGAGCGAAATAAATTGATTAATCTAATTGGAATATGTAAAGAGCAAGCAAATAAATTCTAAATCTAGTTTGCAATTAAACTAAATTAATAATGGGTAATTTAAATGAAAGTCTAATTATGCTAAAAGTGATTCTAGTGTTGGGGGTTTATGCATAAATTAATTGGGATTTGTCTTGGGCATTCCAATTTTTAGGAAAAATAGAGTTTGAAGGAAATTGATTCTAAATTCCTTTGATATCTTTTTCAAGCAAACCAAAGTGTGTTCTAAAATAACCAAACCCACTTTCGTATGTTATTTGATTACTTTAAAACCCATTAAGTTTTGTAACCAATCATTAATTCCTCTTAAAACCCAAGTTTATTTCTAAATCTAGGTGATTTTAAGTTCCAATCCTTGATTATCTATCAATGACTTTCACCTTTTGGTCCTTCAATCAAAGATTAACACAATACCCAATGGGTACCAACATTAGGCAAGTAAATCAAGCATACAAGGAAGGAATCAAAACTCATATTTATGTAAAATAAGGAAATACCCAGTCCAAATCTACAAATTAATCTAAAACATATTTCCCAACTCTGAAATCTAAAGAGTTTACTCACTCATGATGGTATTTACAAGAAAGATTGATGGAGAAGTAAAGAAAAACATGATAAGAGAACTAAAATAGAAAAACCCAGGTAGAAGAACCCAAAACTCTGGTTTCTTGAGCTCCAAAAATGGTTGTAGCAGCTCCTCCCCAGAAAGTGGCATCTCCTCCTCTCTCTATTCTATTTTCTTTCCTTTTTGTTTTTCCTTGCTTTTCCTCTTGTGGCAAAAACTAGGAAATGATGAATTTATATCATCCCAAAAAGTTGCCCTAAAAGTAAATAAGAGCCAAGGAGTGGATAGGAAATGAGGTGTAAAATTATCCAAGTCAGCAGCATTATTCACGTTCTGGGCAGTCTGCTTAGGGTTCGGCTTAACCCTAAGCAGCTTCTTAGCAAATTTCAGCTTCTGGTCGCACTGTCTGCTTAAGGTTAAGCAGACCCTCAGTAAATCTAGGCAGACTGGAATAAAATGGGTTTTCTTTCTGCTCATGCATGACTTCCAGCTTGATTTGTGCTGCACCTTAAGCGCTGCCGCTCTACCCTGAGCAGGATCTTAAGTAATTCTCTGCAGGTTGAGGAGTAAAAGCTTGAATATGTAGGATTTAAGCCGTGCTTGACTTTCAGCTTGAACAGGCTTAAGGTTAAGCTTATATGACATACCCTAAGCAACATCATAAGCAAAGTCTTAAGCAAATTTCAGCTAACTTGCTCTTTCAAAGCTTGATTTCTTCAACTTTCCTCCATGCTTAAAGAATTCCCAATTTCTTCAAATCACTTCCTAATGCACTCATTGATCTTCGATTTGCCACAAAATCCTATCAAAAACAACAAAATTACAAAAATCAAATATAAAGTATCTAAAGTTAACAAATAAGCTAAAATAAAGCTAAAAACATAAAATATACTAAAATGTAAGGGCAAAATGGATGCAAAACTACCCTAAAATGCCTATATGAAATGAGTGTAACAAATTCCCCCAAACTCAAACCTTTGCTTGTCCTCAAGCAAATTAAAACAATTAATGCAATTTGGGGTACCTTACCTTAAATTTATGAAAATTACTTATCCAAACTCTCAAACTTACTTTTAGCTACCAACACACCATATACCCACTTTGAAGGTACAAAGAATTCAATCCTTACCAAAGTTATCACCGCTTAGCCTTGGGTCAATTATCCATATCATCAAGCCCAAACCAATCAATCGCAAAGAATAATCATGCTTACATAGACTATAGGTTAATCCATAAACTAAAGTGTCTCAAATAATGATGGAAGTAAATGAATGGATTAATGATATCCCAATCTCATAGGCAATTCTCCTATTCCAATCTCCACTAATGTAGCAAAACACCATCAAAAGATCAAAAGGACTTTCAAGGGTTGTAATGGGGCTAAGGGGGTGATAATGTGGCTAACAAGGAAAGGATAAAGGTAACAAAATATGAGAATAATCAAATTATTAAAAGATCAAGACACACAAAATTTTTTCTCTTTTTTTTTTTTTTCAAATGGGGGAAGGAATTTTACAACTATTCACCAATACTAGCATGTAATTTTGAAACTTTTAGAGGGACTACATAAATGACATTGACTTTGAATTATAATTGTCCCTTTCAATTCACCCCCAAACTCATTTTTTTGTGTACTTGGGTGGTGAATTACTTTACATACCATAATTGAATTTGCTAGCTTTTTTTTTTTTACTTTAGTCACTTCTCCCAACTAATTATTATCATTATTATTATTATATTTTTTTTAAGTGTATCTATCACTCAAAGAATTATTCTCATGGAGGGTAGGTAAGTGTTTGGGTTTATGGCTAGGCATTAATGTGGGTTCCAAAGAAATAAGAGAGATAAATGTAGGCTCAAATTGGTTTCAAAGGGAAATTTTTAAGTGAGGTTGGCTAAGGCTAAAATATGGGTTTAAAATTCAAAGAATGCCTAGATCATTTCTTTTTCAAGTGTATGCTATGATTTCGCCTTGAAAGGTTTAGAAAGATTGTTCTAGGATTGGTGAGACATCAATTAGCTACTTCTCACCCTAGAGTTTTCTCTAAGCACTCAAAGTCAATGCAATTGATTGGGAGGCCCTTGGCTAAGAAGATATAAACTAAAGAAAGAATCTAATAACTTTGCACCTATCTAGAACTTTCAATCCATCAAACCCTTCTAAAAGTAAGCTCAATTGCTCTTCAAAGCAATTCTCAATCCTCTAAGGACAAGGTAAAAAAATTATTTTTATGATATGCATGATCCTAAATTGAATGCATAAATCAAATTAAAACTAAGTGTAATCTATATGAAAACTATATGCAAATGTATGTATATGGGTATAGACATGTGTGTAGTATATGTATAAGTGTATGGATTATCTATATATGGATGAATGAAATGCAATAAATGATTAAATGAAAATTTTAAAGAAATTTTTTAAAAAATTTTTGCAAAAATTTTGCCCTCACTCCCAAACTCAAATGAAACATTGTCCTCAATGTCTAAAATGAATGCAAGGATGGGCAAAATTGTGTGAACTAATCAATGAATGAAATATATACAATTGGGGATTAAATCAATATAAGCTCAAGAATTCCAAAATTAGCTCAAAATGATATTAACAATGAAGCTTTAGAGAGAAAAATGTGAAAAAGTATCCCAAATGTATGAATTTACACTGCTTAAGATGTTGCTTAACCTGTTGCGTAGGGTAAGCAAAAGCATAAGCATTGGCATAAGCACTGGCTACATACCATATGTTACCTCAAAATGATGTTAAACATATGCAGCTCAAAGTAAATTGTGCAACTCATCAATATCAACAAAATTAGGACTGAATAAATGATAAAGTACAAAAATAATGTGCAAGAAGATGAAAAAGTGTAATGAAATAAGATTTAACAGTTAAATCAAGAATTAAACCAAAAAGCATTTATAGAATAACTATATCCATATTAGAAGATAGAATAAAATAAACTAAACTAAAGGAAATAAATGCAAATATAATCATAAAAACTAATTACCAAAGTATTACAACTATTACTAAAGTTTGAAGATTAAAATAAACAGATTACAAAATAAACCTAAAATAGAAACTAAAACTGAATTGAAGAACTAAAACTAGTACTAAACTACTGCTACTATTTAAGCTCACACAAGGCTTTATTGTCAGATCGTGGTCCGCCTGTGTTCTACGGTAGGTTCATTGTGATCCAAGCTTCGTAAGGCTTCAAATTTTTTGTGAGGTCTTTCATTTCTTGAAGCATGTCTTGGCCCCAATTATATAAATTGTTATAAGATTGGGCCAATTTGTTGTAGAGCTCCAACATTCGAAGTTGTTGCTGCTTCTGCTTCTTTTTAAGAGATGAAAATCTCTTTTTAATTTTCTTTTCTAGCTTCTTCTTTGTTGACTCCACTGACCCATGGTATCAATTTTAACTTCTAAGCTCTTCAAGGTTGCAAGGATATCTATGGTGTCAGGTGAGGGAACAGATGGTTGGACAGTGAAACTGGCTACTTTGGATTCCAAGGATCTTAAGAGAGATAAAATATTCAATAAAATCTGGCAAAGCGTGGTTGTTTGGGGTTCTCACTGGTGCAAAGGTAGTTGGTTCTGCAGACATCAAGCTTCAAAGATGTCAGTAACAAAGCATAGGTATGTCCTACTTTCTCACAAAGATCCATGTGTAGCAACATTGTGCTGTCTATATATGATTCACCAGACACTGGTAGTAGCTTATATAGACTAGCATCAAAGCTAAATGAATTGGCTATGGCAGTTATATATCCTCCAAAGACTATGCTACCTTTGGTATGCTTTGTGACAATTTGGTGCTAATGAGTAGCTAGAAAATGGGCTGTGCTAACTTGTTTTCTCTCCTTCATGCACCACAAGAAAATAAATCTCCAAAGACCCACAATGTTATTGTGTCCACTTCTTAAAACAGTGTAAGAGATAAATCTATGGAGGTATTTCAACACATGATCGACTATCCTAGAGGCTTTTGCTGTCCTCTGTCTGTAATAACCCCCATAAGTGCAATGTCTTTCCAGAACTGAACAGGGTCATAGATGGTTTGTTGCCATTCAATATTTTTATAGCCCGAACCCTGAAAACCAAAAATTTCATTCATAGAATCCATGTCTAACTCCCTATCAATGCCAAAGACATCAAAATAGATCACATCCTTATGCTCAAGCATCGTTGGTTTGAAATTCAGCCTTAAGGAACTCAAAATTCCAAGGTCAAATCCTTGTACACGGTTCCCTAATCCTAGCAAACTTAGTCCAATGGATGCCTAAATAGGCAAATACAGAGTCATAAATGCCTAACTCTTTTAAAATCTGCTCATCCATATATTTGTTTGCCAAAATAGGTTTAGAAGCTAAACTCTCATAAGCATTTTTCATATCCATGTCTTTAAAAGCCCAAGGTAATGGAGAAAGTACCTCCTTTATATCATTGGCAGATGACGCAGGTGCTGCTGGAGCAGTGGCTGGTTGGGGAGAGTTTAAGGGTGACTAAAGTACAGGGGTTTGAACCGCTGGTGATGGAATTTGCGAGGAGGACCTAGTTCTTTTGCTGACTGGTTCAGAGGGAAGTTGAGGTGGAGAGTTTAAGTCCAAAGGAACAGAGGGCGTTCCTTTTCTTTTTCCGACAGTGGCTTTCTTGGGTCTACCCGCAGCCTTTTTAGTTTTACCTTTAGATTTGGTTTGAGTTGGCGCAGGTTCAAACATTGGTTCTTGGAACTGAGTTTCGAAAATGGCTGTTTCATTTTGTGGCTCATTTTGTGGCGAGAGGGGGTCATGAATGAGGGTTGGTGTTTGGCTTTGGGGTAGTGGTGGTGTTTGTGGTGGTGGTGATTGAGGTGGTGGTGGTGATTGAGGTAGTGGTGGTGTTTGCGTGGTGGTGATTGAGGTAGTGGTGGACTGGACCAAGTTAGGGTTTATGGGTAAAGAAGAGGGAGTAGCCATTTTCGATTTGACAGAGCATTGAGATTTTCTGGGTTTGGGTTTGTGGGTGGACCACATCTTGGTTCTTACCATTTAATGAAGAGAAATAAACTCTTCAGCTTCCCTAGAAATGCTAAAAAAAATGGTGGAGGGAGGGGGTCGGCGGAATGAAGCTTTGGTTTATCGGGAGTTTGGGCGAGGGCTTCATAAAAAAAATGGCGGAAATTTTTGGGCTTTTTAAAATGTAGGGCAGACATCTGGTAATTTGGGTTATGCTTGGGGTTAAGCATAGGGTTCAGCAGAATTTGCATAGGATACAGCTTAGTAAGCAACATCATCAGCAAGTTTCGGCAGGTTTTGGGAAAAATTGTGATTTTACTTACCAAAAACGGTTCAAATGCTATGGAATGCTATCATGGCCCTCAGCAATTACCAAATGCACATTAATACCACAAAATTAAAAAATTTAAGCTCATCATCTCTCATAAACCTATCAAGCATGATACAAGCATGCGGTAATTAGCTCAAATTAGGCACCAATTGTGATTACCTTTTTGCAAACTTAATGAAATGGTTTCATTCCTAAACTTATACCAAAAGCACATTTTCAAGAAGATTTGAGACAAGTTTCGACATTCAAAATTGCGTAAAAGACATAGAAATTGACTTTTTAAGCAAGATGAATAGAGTATGAACAAAAATTAGCAGATTACAAAACTAGCAAAGAATTCAAACAAAAAACATGTAAATTTCTAACAGATTACAATACTATATACACACTAAAAGGTAAAACTTAACAAACACTATTTTTGCACTTCAATAAAGCTCACATCAGTCCTAAATATCAAAATTAATCCTCATTTAAGTTACAAATCACAAAATTTACACAAGACACAAAATTAAACATGTGCTACCAAGTAGATTGCAATATCAGCAATTTAGCACAAGTTTAAAGGTGTTATCGCTCACGTGCAATCGATAAAGTGCGTAATTTTGCTTATACTTGCTCCCTTTCAATTCTTTCTTTTGCTACACATGTTAATTTGCCCAATCTTCATGAATGACCTGCAAAAGATAAACAAATGTCACTTTTGAGTTTAATGAGGGTAAAAACTGAAAATGAAATGAAATGGAAAATTAATAAACTATAAAAGGATACGCTTGGGTTGCCTCCCAAGAAGCACTTGTTTAAGGTCTTAAGCTTGACCTTCCACTCCAAATCACCTAAATATCCCTAATTGGGGAACCAAGCCATGAAACCTCTATAACCTTTTGTGTGGGTTCTTCAACAATATAATGCTTTAATCTCTGCCCATTAACTTTAAAAGTCCGTGAGGTTTCATTGCCTATCTCAACAGCTCCATAGGGGTATACCTTTATAACAGTGTAAGGCCCTGACCATCTTGACTTTAATTTTCCGGGAAACAACCTTAACCTAGAATTATAAAAGAGAACAACATCACCTTCCTGAAATTCTTTCCTCCTAATATGCTTATCATGCCATCTCTTAGTTCTCTCCTTGTAAAGCTTGGCATTTTCATAAGCATCCAATCTAAGTTCCTCAAGTTCATTTAGTTGCAGCATTCTTTTTTCTCCTGCAGTTTTTAAGTCAAAATTCAATGTCCTTATGGCCCAATATGCTCTATGCTCCAACTCCAAAGGTAAATGACAAGCTTTCCCATAAACCAATCTAAATGGGGTGGTGCCAATAGGAGTTTTAAAAGCTGTTCTATAGGCCCAAAGAGCATCATCTAACTTTAGTGACCAATCTTTCCTTGAACTATTCACTGTTTTCTCAAGAATTCTTTTCAACTCTCTATTTGAGATCTCCACTTGACCACTAGTTTGTGGATGGTAGGGTGTTGCAACCTTATGCTTTACTCCATATTTTTGTAATAATCTCTCAAATTGATGGTTGCAAAAATGAGAACCTCCATCACTTATAATGGCACGTGGAGTTCCAAATCTTGTAAAAATGAACTTTTTAAGGAATTTAATCACAACTCTAACATCATTAGTTGGAGATGGTATAGCTTCAACCCATTTGCTCACATAATCTACTCCAACTAAAATGTATTTGTGTCCAAAGGACGATGGAAAGGGTCCCATGAAATCAATGCCCCACACATCAAATAGTTCCACTTCCAATATATTTTGGAGGGGCATTTCATCTCTCTTTGAGATATTACCCATCCTTTGACACCTATCACATGCATTTACAAACTTTCTCACATCTTTAAACATATGTGGCCAAAAGAACCCTGCTTGAAGAACTTTTTCTACAGTTTTTGTCACACTCATATGACCCCCATAAAGTGAAGAATGGCAATCTTTAATAACATTCCCTATCTCCTCATCAACTAAACGTCTTCTAATCAACCCATCTCCACATCTCTTGAACAAAAATGGCTCTTCCCAATCATAATCCTTAACATCAAAAAGAAATTTCTTCTTCTGCTACCATGTTAGGTCAGGTGGAAGGATTCCACACACCAGATAGTTCACGAAATCTGCATACCAAGGATTTTTGCATTTATGATTACTAACAGTTGCTCATCAGGAAAATAATTATCTATTGGGGGCTCTTTTCCCAAATTATCTCCTTGTTCTTGCCTCAATCTAGACAGATGATCTGCTACCACATTTTCTACTCCTTTCTTGTCTTTAATTTCCAAGTCAAACTCTTGAAGGAGTAGCACCCACCTTATTAACCTAGGTTTGGTCTCTTTTTTCTGAAGGAGATATTTGATAGCTGCATGATCTGTGTATGCTATTACCTTAGACCCCACAAGATAGGACCTGAATTTGTCTACTGTGAATACCACTGCCAAAAACTCTTTCTCTGTAGTAGAGTAATTTATTTGAGCATCATCTAAGGTTCTACTTGCATAGTATATTGCATACACCTTCTTATCTTTTCTTTGTCCCAAAACAGCCCCAATTGCATAATCGCTAGCATCGCACATTAACTCAAAAGGTAATGACCAATCAGGTGGTCGCATAATAGGAGCAGATATCAAAGCTTCCTTTATCCCGCAAAAGCGCTCATACAATTAGTGTCAAAATGAAATTCCACATCTTTACTCAATAAATTGGTAAGAGGCTTAGAAATCTTAGAAAAATCCTTGATGAATCTCCTGTAAAATCCAGCATGCCCCAAGAAACTCCTCACTCCCTTTACGGATGTTGGGGGTGGCATTTTCTCAATAATTTCTACCTTTGCTTTATCCACCTCAATACCCCTGTTTGACACAAGATGTCCCAAAACAATTCCTTCTTGTACCATAAAATGGCACTTTTCCCAATTCAAAACTAAATTGAACTCTTCACATCTCTGCAAAACCTTAGACAAGTTAGATAAGCATTCATCGAAAGATTTACCATATACATAAAAATCATCCAAGAACACTTCCATAATACCTCAATCATGTCAAAAATATGGACATCATACATCTTTGAAATGTAGCAGGCATTACATAGTCCAAATGGCATCCTTCGATATGCAAAGGTACCATAAAGACATGTGAAGGTAGTTTTATCCCGATCATCTGGGTGAATAGGATCCAAAGAACCCTGAATAGCCATCCAAATAGCAAAAATAAGAATGATGAGCTAGTCTCTCAAGCATTTGATCTATAAATGGTAATGGAAAATGGTCCTTTCTAGTTGCATTATTCAATTTCCTATAGTCTATACACATTCTCCATCCAGTTACAGTCCTTGTAGGTATTAGTTCATCATTTTTATTTTTCACTACTGTGATGCCCCCTTTCTTGGGTACAACATTAACTGGACTTACCCAATTGCTGTCAGAAACAGGGTAAATGATACCTGCATCAAGCAATTTCAAGATTTCCTTTTTCACAACCTCTTTCATATTTGGATTCAATCTCCTCTGTGACTCTCGAGAGGCTTTATGATTATTTTCCAACAAAATTCTATGCATGCACATACGTATGATGTATTCCTTTAATATCATCAATGGTATAACCGATTATCCTTCTATGCTTTCTAAGAACTCTTAATAATTTTTCAACTTCACAATCATTCAGTTTAGCATTAACAATTACAGGATATGTAGAATTTTGACCTAGAAAAGCATACCTGAGATTTGTTGGAAGAGGTTTCAACTCAACCTTCGGTGCTTCACTTTTTTCAAGCTTTGATGATGAAGTTGTATCTTGCTTCAAATTCCCAATCTTTTCAATATCAGCCATAGGCAAAGGTGGATTTCCTTCCAAGATTGTAGCATATTCTGCAGCTTCTTCAATCTCATTTCCTTTTTTGATGTTAAAAACCAAACAAGCTTCTAAGGGATCTTCAGGATGTTGCTTTTTGAGCACTTCTCTTACCTCTTCATCTATCACATCAATTCTCAAACATGAATTTGAATCATCTTTCTTTTTCATTGCTTGAAACAAATTAAATTCAACTTTTTCTTCCCCAACTTCTAATGTAAGCCTCCCATTTTTACATCAATCACAACTCCAAAGAAGAGCAAGGAAAGGTCTACCAAGAATAATAGGAATGTGTATATCCTCCTCCATCTCCAATACCACAAAATCCACTGGTATGAAAAATTTTCCAACTTTCAGAGGAACATTCTCAATTACCCCAATTGGAAATTTAATAGACCTATCTGCAATCAGAGTGAAAGGGTAGTGGGCTTCATTTCTCCAATCATCACTTTCTCAGAGATAGACAATGGCATTAGACTAACACTGGCTCCAAGATCACATAAAGCCTTATCTATACTGATATACCCAATGTGACATGGTATGTAAAAACTTTCAGGATCTTTCAATTTGGGTGGAAGCTTATTTTGTAAAATAGCACTGCTTTCTTCTGTGAGAGCTACGGTCTCAAATTCCTCCAATTTCTTCTTGTTAGATAAAATCTCCTTCAAAAATTTAGCATATGAAGGCATTTGTGCTAAGGCATCAGTGAAAGGAATAGTCACATGCAAAGACTTCAATACTTCCAAAAACTTCCCAAATTGTTTATCCAATTTCGCTTTCTGGAACCTTTGTGGGAATGGTAAAGGTGGCATATAGGCTTTAGGTGCAACATATTTAGGTTCTTCCTCTTTGCTCTCTCTCTCTTTACTTCTTTTTTCTTCCATTGAATTTTCTTTCTCAGCTTCAATTCTAACTTCAACTTCAGTTTGTTCATCTCCTTCTCTGTTTTTCTCTTCTTCAATTTTCTCTTCAATCTTTTTATCTCCATTCTCCAATATTTTTCCACTTCTCAATGTAATAGCCTTGCAATGCTCCCTTGAATTTTCTGGCTGGCTAGGGAGCTTCCCAAATGCTTTGTTATTTGAAGAGCTAGCTTGTTGAGCTATTTGATTCTCTAACATCTTGTTGTGTGTTGCCATTTGATCTACTTTAGATGCTAATTGAGAAATCATATCTTGTTGACTTTGATGGCTCACAAGTAGAGTCTCAATCATAGCTTCTAATCTAGCTGTCTTGTCTGGTTGTGCTTGTTGTGGTAGAGGTGGAGCAGGTGCATTTTGAGGTTTAGGAATTCCAGGAGGAGGACCTCTATTCTGCTGAAAATTCTGATGTTGTTGATACCTAGAAGGTTGCTGAAAATTCTGATGTTGTCCTTGTCTACCTCCCCAAGAGAAATTGGGGTAGTTTCTACATGCTGGATCATAAGTTGCAGAAAATGAGTTACCACCAGTCTTTGATTGTAGTTCCCACATAATCCACTTGTTTACTTGAAAATCTTGATTAAGTGCAGAAAAATCTGCACAATTGACATTTGCAGCTCCAACTTCACGAATTACTAGAACCTCCACCAAGAATCTACTTTCATGCTTAGCTTGTCCATTTTCCTTGACAAAGCATCAAAACATAGCATTAATCATATTCATGGCATCAAGCTCAAACATACCATTGGTTTCTTGATCTCATTCCTCTCACAACTCCACTGGTAATTATTATAAGCAATTTTATCTAGAGTAGAAAAAGCTTCATCTTCAGATTTCTCCATAAGATCACCTCCAGAAGATGCATCAATTGTATTTCTAATAGCTGGTGAAACTCCATTGTAAAAGTGTTGAACAAGCATCCACTTAGGAATCCCATGATGTGGACATCTCCTTTGCAAATCCTTGTACCTCTCCCATGCTTCATACAAGCTCTCATCATCTCTAGGTTTGAAAGAATTCAGCTCATTTCTTAGCTTAGTTGTCTTGCTTGGTGGAAAATATTGAGCTAAAAATGCTTGAGAAAGTTCATCCCATGTTGTGATAGAACCCGGTGGCAAAGAATGTAACCACTCTCTAGCTCGGTCCTTCAAAGAAAAAGGAAATAATCTAAGTCGAATTGCATCATCAGAAACTCCATTTATCTTCAACATATCACTGATCTCAAGAAAGTGTGCTAGATGCACATGTGGACTTTCACTTGGATTTCCTCCAAATTGTGATTGTTGTACCATCTGACAGAGTGCAGGCTTCAGTTCAAAATTATTAGCTTCTACTCTTGGTCTTGTGATACTTGGCATGAAATCCCCAATGTTAGAATAGGCATGATCCTTCACAGAGCGGTTGTTATTGTTGTTGGCCATTTCTTCTTGTAATTGCTCTTGCTCTTGTGCTCTTTCTTGTTGTTGTTGAGCTTTAATTTCAGCTTTTCTCCTTTTAGATTCTGCTCTTAAAGCTTTTGCTGTCTTTTCTATTTCTAAATCAAAGAATAAATTGATTTCTTCACTTTTTGTTCTTCTCATAAAATAAAGCACCTGAAAAACAAAATAAACAAATTCTCAAAGTAAAATGGTAAAAAGAAAATAAAATAAAATGCCCAAATTAACCAAACAAACAATTGTTCAATATCAAACAAAATCAAATCCAAGAACGGCGCCAAAAACTTGATGGGGCGAATCCGCAAGTATACGGGTCGTCTCAAGTAATAAAGTGATGAATCAAGTATCGTTCCCACGAGGATTTGCAGTTTGAGTACCAAACTATGAATGAAGTGATTATTTGGGCTAATGATTAATGAATGAATGGTAAATGTAAATGAGTGAAGTAAATTGATTAATCTAATTGGAATATGTAAAGAGCAAGCAAATAAATTCTAAATCTAGTTTGCAATTAAACTAAATTAATAATGGGTAATTTAAATGAAAGTCTAATTATGCTAAATGTGATTCCAGAGTTAGGGGTTTATGCATAAATTAATTGGGATTTGTCTTGGGCATTCCAATTTTTAGGAAAAATAGAGTTTGAAGGAAATTGATTCTAAATTCCTTTGATATCTTTTTCAAGCAAACCAAAGTGTATTCTAAAATAACCAAACCCACTTTCGTATGTTATTTGATTACTTTAAAACCCATTAAGTTTTGTAACCAATCATTAATTCCTCTTAAAACCCAAGTTTATTTCTAAATCTAGGTGATTTTAAGTTCCAATCCTTGATTATCTATCAATGACTTTCACCTTTTGATCCTTCAATCAAGATTAACACAATACCCAATGGGTACCAACATTAGGCAAGTAAATCAAGCACACAAAGAAGGAATCAAAACTCATATTTATGTAAAATAAGGAAATACCCAGTCCAAATCCACAAATTAATCTAAAACATATTTCCCAACTCTGAAATCTAAAGAGTTTACTCACTCATGATGGTATTTACAAGAAAGATTGATGGAGAAGTAAAGAAAAACATGACAAGAGAACTAAAATAGAAAAACCTAGGTAGAAGAACCCAAAACTCTGGTTTCTGAAGCTCCAAAAATGGTTGCAGCAGCTCCTCCCCAGAAAGTGGCGTCTCCTCCTCTTTCTATTCTATTTTCTTTCCTTTTTGTTTTTCCTTGCTTTTCCTCTTGTGGCAAAAACTAGGAAATGATGAATTTATATCGTCCCAAAAAGTTGCCCTAAAAGTAAATAAGAGCCAAGGAGTGGATAGAAAATGAGGTGTAAAATTATCCAAGTCAGCAAAGATTATTCACGTTCAACCGCTTAGGTTTAGGTTCGCTTAACCCTAAGCAATTTTCTTAGCAAATTTCAGCTCGTCAGACCGTCTCGCTTAAGGTTGCTGCACTCAAGAAATCTCTGCAGATCGAATAAAATGGGTTTTCTTTCTGCTCATGCATGACTTCCAGCTTGATCTGTGCTGACTTTCAGCTTGAACAGGCTTAAGGTTAAGCTTATATGACATACCCTAAGCAACATCATAAGCAAAGTCTTAAGCAAATTTCGGCTAACTTGCTCTTTCAAAGCTTGATTTCTTCAACTTTCCTCCATACTTAAAGAATTCCCAATTTCTTCAAATCACTTCCTAATGCACTCATTGATCTTCGATTTGCCACAAAATCCTATCAAAAATAACAAAATTACAAAAATTAAATATAAAGTATCTAAAGTTAACAAATAAGCTAAAATAAAGCTAAAAACATAAAATATACTAAAATGTAAGGGCAAAATGGATGCAAAACTACCATAAAATGCCTATATGAAATGAGTGTAACAGTGATTCATGAATCTTCTCTCGAACAAACAGGAATTTGACATCAAAATGTTTAGTTTGACTAGAATTCCTGTGAATTTGAGAGAAGCAAACAGCAGGAGCATTGTCACAATAAATGGTCAAGGGCCTTGAGATGCTCTCAACAACAAGCATACCGAAAATCAATTTCTTTAACCAAATAGCTTAACAAGTGGCCTCATAACAAACAACATACTGCTCCATAGTGGAGGTATAGGTAAGTGTCTGTTTTGCACTCTTCCTAGAAACAGCTCCTATAGAAATAATAAAGATGTAATAATAATTAGATTTTTTATCATCTACACACCGCAAAGTCAGATCAAAGTACACAATGACTTATAGATTTCTAGATCTTTGTAAGTCAACATATAATTCTTAGTACTCTACAAATATCTCATAACTTTCTTTGCAGTTTCAAAGGACTCCATCCAGATTGCTCAAGTATCTACCAAGGACACTAATAGCAAATGCTATATCAGATGAGTGCATACTTGAACATACATCAAGCTCCTAATAGCGTAACTATATGGAATCTTTTCCATTTCACCCTTTCCTTGTCATCCCGAGGACACCGATCTTTAGAGAGTTTCTCACCTAAAAGAACAGTGCAATGGTTGAGCAAGTGTGCATGTTAAATCTTTTAAGAACTCGATCAATATAAGTTCCTTGAGACAAACCCAATATGCCTCAAGACCTGTCACGGTGAATCTGAAAACCGAGAACATATGTGGCCTCACTAAGATCTTTCATGTCAAAGTGACTAGAAAGCATGTATTTTGTCTCGTTCAAGAGATTGATGCTATTACTGGCAAGAAGAATGTCATCAACATACAACAATAGAATAATGAAATGGCTCCCACTCACCTTCTGAAAGATGCATTGATCTGAAGCATTCTCCTTAAAACCAAGAGAAGTCAGAACTTGATCAAACTTCAGATACCATTGTCTAGAAGCTTGTTTCAACCCGTAAATGGATCTTTTTAACTTGCACACTAAGTGTTCTTTGCCAGCTTCTATGAAACCATTAGGTTGAACCATATACACATCTTTGTACAAGTCTCCATTTAAGAAAGCTCTTTTAACATCCATCTGGTGGAGTTCTAAGTCATAATGAGCAACTAAAGCCATTACCACATGAAAGGCATCTTTAGTGGATACTGGGGAAAATGTTTCTGTATAATCTATACCTTCCCTCTGATTATAACATTTTGCTACTAGTCTGGCCTTATACCTTTCTATTTTACTTTTGACTCCACGTTTGGTCTTAAAGATCCATTTACAACCCACAGCTTTTCAACTATCTGGTAATTCAACAAGGTCCCAGACTTGATTGTGACACATAGAAGATAGTTCATTCTACATGGCTCTCATCCATTTTAAAGAATTATGACCACATATAGCCTCCTGATAAGAAATAGGATCAAAAATATCAACACCATCAAACTCGTGTTCCTATAAATAAACCATATAATCATTTGATATTACTGGTTTATGAATGCTTTGAGATCCCCTCAAAGGTACAACTTTGTCAACTGTATCAGGCCCCTCAGCATCTACAACCGGTGTTTTTAAATTGACATCAACAGGATTCTGAACTTCATCATTGCCCTCAGGAGGATTAAAATCTATCGAGGAAGGCAAAGAAAGGCATAGGAAAGATAACAATCTCATCTCTAAGATTGACAACACGAGGTATTTGACTAACACTATCCATCTCATCCTCAAAATAAATAGCACGATCTGATTCAATCACTCTAGTAGAATGAGTTGGATAGTAAAATCTACTACCTCTAGAACTTATACAATAGCCAATAAAGAAACTACTAACAGATTTAGCATCTAGCTTTCTGATCTGAGGGTTATATGTGTGACGCCCCTTACCCGTCTACTGTATAGCCGAGCAAGAAGTGCCACATTCAGTGCTAGAGCACCCTATCTTGTTTTATCATATCTATTGTAAACTTTTGATGTCATTTAAAAAATATATTCTATGTGTGAAATTTTTTTTTTTTTTTATATATTATTTCGTGGAGACCTGCATGCAGCCTCCCTATTTTATTAGCATCCATGGGTTCCACTAATCACTTGTTAATGTGTCCATATTCATTTTACACATTTCCATATCATATTCTCGTGTATCATATCATTTACAATTATTTATGAGATCTAAAAATGAAGTATCATCTATTACATTCAAATAGAAATTCATAGATAATAAATTACAAGTTTTCATTTCAATCTCAAAGTTTAATTACAAGTCCAAAATGAAATACATCATGGCTAGATATAATGAACCAAAATACTAGCCTATACATGGGCCCTACCAAAATACAATCAGAGGTGACTAGTAAACACCGCAGATCCGACGGTCTCTGTGGTGAGCACTACTATCGCACACGCCGCTGCCGGGATTGATTTCAAGACCTACGCGATGGAAAACCAACGCGCTAAGCATAACGCTTAGTGGTGCATAATTTATAATAACAATAATTTAACAATTGAAATAATATCTGCAAATCATAATTTCTGGGTCTTTTACATTTTTATTACTCTTTGGAAGTAATTAACATTATCGGGATCTTTTATAATTACTTATTGTATTTTAAGTCTTAATTAATTTTTATCAGTGCCCAAGAAACCTATAACAAATTATAAAAGATGGATGCACGGGTGTATACTGGTTAGACACCGTGATGTCTATCCAAAGATATCGCCGTGCACGAGGCCACCGTCGCACGAGATCCGCTGTCAGGCTTGTAAAGCCAAAAATAAAGTAGGCACAATGGCCAGTTAGTAGGCATATAGCCTGTAGAACAATCATACCAGACATATATTATCAATTCATGATTTTCTCAGGCGCATCGCTTATCCGTAGTCCCTAATTGGTATATTAATTTATCCAAACTAAATAAATAAGTCTAGGTATACTATGGGCAATTAAACATTTTTAATTATTTTAGCACTATTCACTGTTACTATTTTCTGGTACTGTTCATTGGTACCATTAATTTCATATTAATAGGACATTAGTCCCAATTCACATATTCATATCATTTTTAATATTTAATTATCCTTATGAGTATTTTAATTATCATATATAGCATTTTTCCCATGAACCTTTCTTTAGGTTCGTGTTGATGTGTTATCTTTATCTAGGAATTTGACTAGGTTAGGATGTCTATTTAGTCACACTTCCTTCATAATAATTGCTCCTCTATTTTAAACTTGAATTTCAGTTTTTGAATCATTGAATTTGGGGTTATAGAACTGAAGTTATGGTCAAAATACCATAACTAGTCCCTTTGCCTCTAAGCTATCCAGAATTTACAATTCCTGGTCAATAAATTTTGACCAGTCATTTGATCATTTTATGGTCATTTTTAGACTTAGGTTCCTTCACAAGATATGTTCCTCTATGTCTTAGGGACTCCCAGGTACAATTTCATAATTTTTCAAGCTTGGTATAGTGAGTTATAGTCAGTGTATTAACCTGGACTCTCAGTCCTATAAGGGCAATAACCAACTTCAGGGTAGTATGTTTGACCCTCTTTTTAGGGTCTTTACACTTAGAATTTGGCAAAGGTGTCTAAATCAATGTTATAGCCCTAAGTATCATGTTTCCAGATCATATTGGCACATCTCAAATGGAATTTCCTAGTGGGAGTTATGGCCAAATGAACAAACGGGTATCAAATGGCATTCTGGGTTCAACTTAACATTTTCCAGATTTCAATTCCTAATTTTGGCTAATATTTTCCCTAGGATGCAATGGTTTCTAGAGTTTGGTCAAAACATAAAAATTGTTGTGCTATGTCTTATAAAACTTTTAGCACTAGTTTCACTCAATTTTCAGCTTTGGAGACCAAGTTATGGCATTTTTGCCAAAACTGGTCAAGCATACCAAAGGAACAGTATTTTGGACAATTTCTGGGTTGGTAGTTTTAGTGACTCAAGTTATACTAACAATTTGATTTGGTTAAAAGCAAAACTGGGTCAAGTGGTCTTCATGAAAAGTGTAGCCCTATGTCTAAGCTTTCCATTGATGAAATTTTAGGTCATTTGGACCAGTATAGAGAGAGTTATGACCAAATGAACACGTACTGTTCATTTAGTCATTTTCTGGATTTGGTGCAGGATAATCCAGATTTGGGTAGTATTTAGGTCAAGTTTTGGACAGAATTTAGGCATGGTTTCTCCATGGAAAATGGGCTATTTTGGGTCTAGTTTCACCTCCAATTGGCCTCATACCAATTGGAGTCACATATTTTCAGTTATGGTTCAAAACTCATGCTGGACTCATGACTCCCAAAACTTGCAGAAAACAAGCACTCCCAATTTCAATTTCCTCCATCTTCCTTACTTCAATTGGCATGCATAGCACTTCTATAAGCAACAATCTCAACTCAACCAAGTCAATTTCAAGCATTTACATAAAGTACCCACATCATATACATAAACCCTAATTCCAATCACCCAATTTACACAAAATCAACTCTTTTACACTTTTTATCATATCAACTATTCAAACATTCTTATGGAACCATTTTTCATCATTTAAAAACAGCAAACCTCACAAGATTCATGGCTGCCAAAATTAGGGTTCTTCAATTCCTTTTTATTTGTTTTCATTTTCATGGAATACTCACTCATCTCATCATTCTTACAAGATTTAAAGAAGAGAGGGAGTGGTATTTTTGCACTTACCTTGTGACCCAACTTGCAAACTTCAATTTCTCTTCTTCAAATGGGTATCTAAAGCTTCCTTATAGAGTGGGGAGGATTTTTAATGAAGGGGACTAGGAGTTTTTGGTGGATAAATGAAGAGAAACTCAAGCTCAAAGCTTGAGCAAAAATGGTAGAGGGGAGAGAACAATGGAGACGGCAAGGAGAGAGAGAAGAGGAAAATGAAGAAGACTTGTGGTTAGTGAATTTTTGTCTCTTGTGTCTTATATATATATTCTATAATTATTGTACTTTAATTTTTTTTTAAATGCCATAAGTCTATTTCCTTTCTTTTCTTTTCTTTCCTTTTCTTTTCTTTTCTTTTCTTCTTCTTTCTCTTCTCATTTTCCAAATTCAAATTCATAAATTTAATTTATGTTAATTATTTTATTTCCTAATTTAAATTTGACATTTAGGTCAAAATTCACCTCTAGGGGTGAAATGACCAAAATGCCCTTCATGGTGCTCATCGGGTTATTTTTATTATTTATACCAATTAATAAATTCTCTAAATTTTATTTTATTTCTCAAAATTTTTTCTATATTTTTTTAATATTTATTTCATTAATTTATGCTTCCTCACTATAGTTTAAGTGTAGTTCCAGACATCCTGACTGTCCGAACAGACATTAGTCGTCGGAACAGTAAAATATACGGACTACCTATGGTGAGGACGTTACAATATGGCCTCACCTATTTAGCCTTTAAAGTTTGGCCAATTATTACATAAGTTCTTAAAGTTTTTTAGTCTAAATAAGTCCTTTAAATTTAAAAAATAAATAAATAAATAAGTCTTTCAAATTTTAAAACTAGATCAAATAAATCTTTGTACTATTTTTGAGACAAATAAGTCCTTTAATTTTTAAAAATAGATTAAAAAAAACTAGATTATAACTTGACTCTAAATCAAATCCCGCCAAGGCTATGCACGAAGATCTTTTAGTGCACGAGGTACTCATCAGCTATCCTACGTATCTGATCTATAATATACTAGTGGATATCTATTGCATTTTAGAACAGATTAATAAATTGTTCTTATCAAATGAGTTTATTTGTCCCCAAAATAGTAAAAGGGCTCTTGATCTTTTTTTAAAATTTTGAAAGGTTTGTTCGAATCTCAAAAAAATTTAAGAGCTTATGTGACTATTGGTTTACACTTAAAGGGACAAAATAGACCCTTTTGCCTTGCCTTGATTTTATTTTATTTTGACAAAAGGTCTATTTTAGCCCTTAAAGTATAGATCATTAGTCATATAAGTCCTTAAAGTATTTTGGTGTTCAAACAAGCTTTTCAAATTTTAAAAAAATCAAATAAGTCCTTTAAATTTTAAAAATAAATCAAATAAGTCATTTTTGTAATAATGTTTTAAAAAAAAAAACAAACTTTGTGAGTTTTGTCAATTATAGCTAAAACTTTTTTTTTTTTGGTCAATCTTGACCTAATTTGAAACTTTCATATTAGTTATGGCCTGAGTCCCAAATTGGGCAAAATGAATGCTCATGTGGCAATTGATGTGGCAAAAATATTAATTTCTTATATATGTTATTATTGACATAGCAGATGATGTTGCATGAACTTTAATTATTAATTTGATTGCTAATTTATTATTTAAAATTCTTTTTCGTAATATATAGTTTTAAAATTTAAATTTTAAATTTCATAATTTTTAAATAATTTTTTATACCAAATAATAAATCATATAAATAAATAAATAAGATAACTTTAGTTAAAGGGAAAATAAGAAAAGAGAAGAAATCCTTTACCCTCTGTTTGGAGGAAATTTTTTAAGATAACGAGAAGGTTTTTAAATTTAAAAATCTTAAATTTGTGTTTGGGAGAACTCTTGATTTTTAAAGCAATGTTTTAGGAGATTTTTTTCAAATCTTAAAAAATTCTATTTTTCAATCTACTTAATTGGTGAATTAATTCCAAGCAATAGCAATAATATCTGAAAGGAAATAACGAAAGCAAAGCATAAGTGTAGCATTTTCCCTGTATAGAGTCTTGATCCAATTTACACTTCCTTAGCATTTTCTCTGTGCATAGTCTTGAAACAATTTTCACTTATCTTAGCATTTTCTTTGTACATAGTCTTGAGATAGCAACATATATCTGTAAAAATTACTTTACCTAAATTTAATTAATAATTTTATCTAAATTTAATTTATAATTTTAATATCAAATTCCTTTCGAATTCAACTAGAATTTATTTTAAACTATCTACACTCATCTAAAATTCGATTATCATTATTCAAATATTACTTGAATCCTTTTGATTTTATATGTTTTAGTTAATAATTTATAGAAAAAAATTTTTAGTAATTATTTATATTTTAAATTTTAATAATCTTATAAAATATTTAAATTCTAATTATATAAAATAAAATATTCAAAAATTTATAAAAATAAATATAATATATATATATATATATATATATATATATATATATATATATATATATATAATTATTTATTTATATAAATGTATTTGAGTAACAGGTACCCGTAACATATAAAATCTAAACTTAATTCAAAATCAATGTGAGCATTATTTTCTTAATCATAACTTATCTCAAACTTCATTGTATAATACTCAAGCTTCTTTCAATAGGGTTTGATCAATTATCCGAGAATACTCAACCCATTGTCATTCTTAGTTTTATCCAATTTTCAATTTCCCAACATTTTCTAGTTTTGATTCAATTTTTACTTTCTCAGCATTTTACCTGTACATGATCTTGATCCAATTTTCAGCATCTTTCCCTACGCCGTGTTGATCCAATCTTCACTTTCTTTTTCATTTTACCTGTACAAAGTCTTGAACTAGTCTTCACTTCCCTAGCATTTTTCCTGCGTATAGTTTTGTCCAATATTCACTTTTGTCAATACCTGATGGGTTTTTTCTACTCGTTTTTTTCTTTTGATATGCAATTCAAACTCAGAGCCACTATTAGATTTCAAGTCAAAATTTATAATTTTTCAACAAAGGTGGAAAAAGAAGTTAGCTTATTTTATTTTCTATTATTTTTATGGATTCAATTTTAAAGATTAAAATTGAATTCGCAAGGGTAGAGATGGCAAATCGAGTGAGTTTGAGTTAGGACCATTCGGATTCTAGTCAATTTGAACTTCATTTTCACTTTCTCAGAATTTTGTAGTCTTGATCCAATTTTCACTTAGCATTTTCCCTACACACAGTCTTGATCCAATTTTCACTTTTGTCAAGTGTTCAGATCATACCTGTCTAGGTTTTTTCTACTCACTTTTTCTTTCGATATGCAATTCAAACTCCAAGTCCCTGTCAAATTTCATATCAAACTTTATCATTTTTGAAAAAATGGTGGCAAAAGAAGTTAGCTTGTGCTGGGATTCATGGATTTAGATTTAAATTTTAGATTTTTGATATTGATCTAAAATTTAGAATTTGAAATTTATAAATTTGGAAATATCTTGTTTAGATAATAAAAAGAATTTTAATTTTTTAATTTAAAATGGAGGTGATTATCCAATAAAAAAACTTTTATCAAGTTGAATTAGAATTTCAAATAACATCATTAATGTTGTTCTTTTAAATCTTTACCTTTTTAAATCTTTATATTTATCTTGGATGTGATTGAAATCTAAATATATATATATATATATATATATATATATATATATATATATATATATATATATATATATATAATCTTTTCAAACAAGGTATTTGATCCAAATCCATGAATCCAAACACAATATTAGGTTATTTTATTTTAGGTAAAAGCCTATTTCACCCTTAAATTTTAGCCCAATTATCACATAAGTCCTTAAAGTTTTCAGAGTCTAAATAAGCCCTTTAAATTCAAAAAAAAAAAAAGAAAAGAAATAATAAGTTTTTCAAATTTTAAAAATAGATCAAATAAGTTATTTTACTATTTTGGGAACAAATAAACCCTTTAATTTTTAAACACAAATAAAAAAAAATATTGCATTATAACTTGACTCCAAATCAAATCTAGTCAAGACCATGTACAGAGATATTTTAGTGCACAGGGTACTCATCAGCTATCCTACTATCTGATTTTAACATACCGGTGGATATCTACTACATCTGTAACTTAAAGTAGATTAATAAGTTGTTCTTTATCAAATGGGTTTATTTGTCCCCAAAATAGTAAAAAGACTTATTTGATATATCTTTAAAATTTGAAATACTTATTTGATCTTTTTTCAAATTTGAAGGGCTTGTTCGGACCTCGAAAAAGTTTGAAAGCTTATATGACTATTGGCCAATACTTTCAGGATCAAAATAGGCTTTGCCTTGCCTTTATTTTATTTTGGCAAAATGCCTATTTTGGCCCTTAAAGAATGGGCCAATAGTCATATAAGTTTTTAAAGTATTTCGGGGTTCAAACAAGCTCTTCAAATTTTTAAAAAGATCAAATAAGTCCTTTAAATTTTAAAAATAGATTAAATAAGCTATTTTACTATTTTGGAGACAAATATGCTCTTTAACTATATATATATATATATATATATATATATATATATATATATATAAAGCTAAATGATAATTTGTCTCTAATATAAATCCAGCCAAGGCTATATGCGAAAATCTTCTAATGCACGGGGTCCTCATCAGTAATCTTATATATCTTATTTGCAACACCCGATCAACATTTGCTGCATTCTAGAGTTTTCAATGGCAATTCCTGATATTTCATTTTGTTTTATTAGAAATCAGCGAATCAGTTATAGCTCATTCAATTGCTAGAGCTGTTGTTTCTATGACTGATGAATTAAAGTAGAGCTATGTTATCCTAGATTTTCTTGAGAATGTAATTCGCTTTGATATTTCTTAATAATATCCTCTTTTATTTCAATACACACACACGCGCGGGCACACACACACACATATATATAATAACTTATTTAGTGTTTCAATAAATTTAATTGATTGGATTCATATACTTACATTAAGAGTGTGTGAGTGCGTGCATGTATGTGTGTATATATATATAAATTGGCAGTTTATTAATAAGAATAATGAGATAAGTACAATATAATTTTCTTATAAGAGAAAAAATTATAACTATAGACAATTAAAATCTTCTATTCATAGATGATCTGAGTATAGCAGAATAATCTTTTGGATTATAATTGATTCTTTTTCATTTTGGACAATCAATGAAACCTTTTGCAATATTGTCATTTCAGGAATTCGTTATCTTTGTGGCCTACAAAAGATATTAAACCACTAAACGTTAATGAAAGAACAGGCCGCACTATAGACTCCATTGATAGAAGATAATTACTCATACCTAAATATTTAAAGTCTTTAATAAAAAGAAATCAATGATATTTTGAACTTTCAAAGTGCATATTCAAATACTAGAAAAAATAAAACAAGACCCCACTAAGGGGAGAACAAGACCCTAATATTGGGGAAAGAACCTTATATTTTTTCCTAACATACGTAAATCTATATCTATTCTAAATGGATACAGATTTAAGAGTTTATTAAAAAAATAACAAAAAAAAGACAAATAAAGAAAATCAATATATGGGTAGCCACCAGTGAGAGCTCATTGGTGGCTACCCAAATAAGAGATCAGAATGAGAAAAAAAAAAAGAAAATAAAAAAAAAAAGAAAGAAGAATGGAGAAGAAGTGTATGGTTGAACTCCAATATGGTGAGAGTTTTTTTTTTTTATTCATTGTATTACATTCCATTTTTGAAAATTACGGCAAGGATTTTGTTGAATAAGCTTTTATATTTTAAAATCAAGCCTTAATTGATAAGTTTTTTTCATTTGTTCTCTTATATCAATTTAATACATTTCAAATAAATAACTAAAGTATTTGCCAACAAATTAAACCCTATTTGATCTGTCTATTGTGTAGCTTATACTGTCTTTACATGTAACACCCTCACCGTAGGTAGTCCGTACATTTTACTGTTCCAATGACTAATGTCTGTTCGGACAGTCAGGATGTCTGGAACTACACTTAAACTATAGTGAGGAGGCATAAATTAATGAAATAAATATTAAAAAATATAGGAAAAATTTTGAGAAATAAAATAAAATTTAGAGAATTTATTAATTGGTATAAAAAAAATAAAAATAATCCGATGAGCACCATGAAAGGCATTTTGGTCATTTCACCCCTAGAGGTGAATTTTGACTTAAATGTCAAATTAAAATTTGGAAATAGAATAATTAACATAAATTAATTTTATGAATTTGAAATTGAAAAATGAGAAGAGAAAGAAGAAGAAAAGAAAAGAAAAGGAAAGGAAAGAAAAGAAAAGAAAGGAAAGAAAAGAAAAGAAAGGAAATAGATTTATGAAATTTAAAAACAATAAAGTACACATAAATGTATATATATATATATATATAAATACCCACAAGAGATAAAACCCCACCAACCATCTTCTTCTTCCTCTTCTCTCTCCCTCCTTGCCGTCTCCCTTAGTCTCTCCCTCCCCACCATTGTTATCAAGCTTAAAGCTTGATTTCCCAAGCTTTCACTCCCCAAAACCCATAGTCCCCTTCATTAAAAATTTAGCCCACATCATAAGGAAGCTCTAGGTACCCATAGGAAGAAGGAAAGTTGAAGTTTTGAGAAAATTTCCAAGTTGGGTCACAAGAGGTTAGTGCTTTTCTCCCTTCCTTCTTCTTTAATACTTGAAAGTGACTTGAGATAAGTGGAAATTTCAAGAAATTAACAAGAAATTCATGAACCCATGATATCCCCAAATTTTGGCAGCCATGAAATCTGCTGGGCTTTATTGTGTTCAAATAATGTAAATGAGTTTAGAGATGATGATTGATATGATTATATGTATGAGAAGTGAAAAGGGATTGAATTGATTGAGTTTGAAACTTGGAAATTAGGGTTTGTGTACATAACTTGGAGATTTTATGTAAATGCTTGAAATTTGACCTAATTGGGATGAGATTGTTGCTTATAGAAGTGTATTGCATGCAAATTGAAGTAAGGAAGTTGGAGGAGATTGAGTTTTGGAAGTGTCAATTTTCTGCAGGTTGTATTTGTTAAGGGCAGTGTACATTTTAGGCCATACATGAAATTGTGTGACCCCAATTGGTATCAGGCCAATTGGAGGTGAAACTAGACCCAAAATAGCCCATTTTCCATGAAGAAACCATGCTCAAATTCTGTCCAAAACTTGACCTAAATACGCCCAAATTCGGATTTCCTGCACTAACCCAGAAAATGACCAAATGAACAAGACATTTGGTCATAACTCTCTATACTGGTCCAAATGACCTAAAATTTTACCCATGGAAAGTTTAGACATAGGGCTACACTTTTCATGAAGACCACTTAACCCATTTTTGCCTTTAAAAAATTAAAATTGTTAGCACAAGTTGGGTCATCAAACTGCTAACTCAGAAATGACCAAATGAACAGTACGTGTTCATTTGGTCATAACTCTCTCTATACTGGTCCAAATGACCTAAAATGTTACCCATGGAAATTTTAGACATAGGGCTACACTTTTCATTAGGACCACTTAACCCAGTTTTGCCTTTAACAAATTCAAATTGTTAGCAAAAGTACGGTCACTGAAACTGACAACACAGAAAATGACCAAATGAACAGAACATGTTCATTTGGTCATAACTCTCTATACTGGTCCAAATGACCTAAAATTTTACCCATGGAAAGTTTAGACATAGGGATACACTTTTCATGAAGACCACTTAACCCAGTTTTTCCTTTAACCAATTTAAATTGTTAGCACAAGTTGAGTCACTAAAACTGCCAACCCGGAAATTTGTCCAAAATACTGTTCCTTTGGTATGCTTGACCAGTTTTGGCAAAAATGCCATAACTTGGTCTCCAAAGCTGCAAATTGAGTGAAACTAGTGCCAAAAGTTTTATAAGACATAGCACAACAATTTTTATGTTTTGACCAAGCTCTAGAAACCATTGCATCTTAGGGAAAATATTAGCCAAAGTTCGGAATTGAAATCTAGAAAATGTTAAGTTGAACCCAGAATGCCATTTGATACCTGTGTGTTCATTTGGCCATAACTCCCACTAGGAAATTCCATTTGAGATGTCCAATATGATCTGGAAACATGATACTTAGGGCTACAACATTGATTTAGACACATTTGCCAAATTCTAAGTGTAAAGACCCTAAAAAGAGGGTCAAACATACTGCCCTGAAGTTGGTTATTGCCTTATAGGACTGAGAGTCCAGGTTAATACACTGACTATAACTCACTATACCTAAGCTTGAAAAATTATGAAATTGTACCTGGGAGTCCCTAAGACATAGAGGAACATATCTTGTGAAGGAACCTAAGTCTAAAAATGACCATAAAATGATCAAATGACTGGTCAAAGTTTATTGACCAGGAATTGTAAATTCTGGACAGCTTAGAGGCAAAGGGACCAGTTATGGTATTTTGACCATAACTTGAGTTCTATAACTCCAAATTCAGTAATTTAAAAACTGAAATTCAAGTTTAAACATAGAGTAGCAATTGTTATGAAGAAAGTGTGACTAAATAGACATCCTAACCTAGTCAAATTCCTAGATAAAGATAACACACCAACATGAACCTAAAGAAAGGTTCATGGGAAAAATGCTATATATGATAATTAAAATACTCATAAGGAAAATTAAATATTAAAAATGATATGAATATGTAAATTGGGACTAATGTCCTATTAATATGAAATTAATGGTACTAATGAACAGTACTAGAAAATAGTAACAGTAAATAGTGCTAAATTAATTAAAAATGTTTAATTGCCCATAGTATACCTAGACTTATTTATTTAGTTTGGATAAATTGGTATACCAATTAGGGACTATAGATAGCAGTACTGCCTACCGAGAAAATCATGAACTGACAATATATGTCTAGTATGATTGTTCTACAGGCTATATGCCTACTTACTGGCCATTGTGCCTACTTTATTTCTGGCTTTACAAGTGCCCGACAGCTGGCCTCGTGCCTGACAGATGTATACAGGGTAGACATATGGCTGTCTAAGCCGTATACTCCCGTGTATCCAGCTTTTATACTTTGTTATAGGTTTCTTGGGCATTGATAATAATTAATTAATACTGAATATATAATAAGTAAACAGGAAAGATCCCAATAATTTTAATTGTTTCCAAAGTGTAAATAAAAAAAAAATGTAAAAGACCCAGAATTTATGATTTAAAAATATTAATTCAATTGTTTAATTATTGTTATTATAAATTATGCACCACTAAGCGTTATGCTTAGCACGTTGGTTTTCCATCACGTTGGTTTTCCATCGCGTAGGTACTGAAGATCAGCAGTCGCCACAGTAGTATTTGGACAGAGTTCCAACCAGATCTGCCACCGATCAGAGTCACCTCACCAGTCTTTTGTATTTTGGTAGGGCCTATGTGTAGACTAGTATTTTGGTTTATTATGTCTAGTCATGATGTAATTACTAGTTTATGATGTATTTTATTTTGGACTTGAAATGAAAACTTATAATTTATTATCTATGAATTTCAATATGAATGCAATAGATGACACTTCATTTTGAGATCTCATAAATAGTTGCGAATGATATGATAAAAGAGAATATGATATGGAAATATGTGAGATGACTATGAATATGTTAATAGGTGATAGTGGAACCCGCCAGATGCTAATAAAACAGAGGAAGATCTGTTCGAGTCTCCACAAAAATAAGATATAAAAAAAAAAAAATTCTACACATAAATTACCTGATTTAAAGGACATTAAAATTTACAATAGACATGACAAGACAAGATAGGGTGCTCCGGCACCGAACGTGGCACTTCTTGCTCGGCTATACAATAGACGGGTAAGGGGCGTCACATTACATTAAAAAAAAATATAATTCTTTCGTTGCATAAAAAGGAGTACTTAATTATCAAATGTTTTAAGGTAACTTATATTTTACTTCCTTAAAAAACAATTTGGCTCGCTAACAGCTTAGGAAATGTGTGAGCATGCCAGATACTGAATATATCACATGAGATTGCTCTCTGACTTTTGGATCAAACAATTATAGAAATTGACTACACTGAATGCAGTTTTGTTAATCTCACTTAAAAATTAAAAATGCAAGTAAATTAAAAATTTAAAGGACATTTCCCATTATGTAATAACCTCCAAAAATTTCCAATTAAATATTAATTTTCAATAAATAATCATTAAAAATATCTAGTAAATAATTAATCAGACCTCATAATTAAATTAATACAATAAAATTACTTAAATTCATTTTAAAAAATAATTTAATTAATCATAGTTCTAAACACAAAAAATATATCAAAATATAATAAAGTTAAATTTCAATCTAATCAACTAAGTGACAAGCTTGTATAATGAGTTGATCATGAATCTATTTAAGGAGCCAGCTCAACAAGTTGATTATTAGTGAGTTTGAACTTGACTTATTTATTAAACAGTTATAAAAATTACACATGAGCTCGATTAGTTAAAAAAATAAATCGAATTAAACTAAAAAAAAAAACTATTGAATTATTTTAGTAATTAGCCCCCAAGTGACTTAATCCCTTAAGAACGCTGACACGGAAAAAAAAATTAAACTTTTGTGATAATCAATTAAATTTATTATTTTTTGAAAAAGTATAAATAATTAAATGTGCTTTTAGAAAAAAAAAATTAAATTTCTTCCTCTATCTCTATTACATCATCATTTTTTTTTTTGCATATTATAGAATCTTTGTTTGCAATTTGAACAAAATTGAACGCTCGATATTTTTAATATTATTTCTATGCTTAAAATATTGTGTTATGTATTCTTACATTGTAGGGAGGAGTCAGAATTTATTCAGAAAATCGCTAAAGACATACTTAATAAATTGAGAAGATTTAGTCATAGCATAGCTAAGGATTTTGTCGGAATGGATTCACGGGTAGAGAAAATGAGATTGTGTATAAACATAGAGGAGCTGAATAATGTCAAAATGGTAGGAATTTGTGGGATGGGTGGCATAGGAAAAATAACTATTGCCAGTGTCATCTACCAGGAAATGCAATGCCAATTTGAGGGTAGTGCTTTTCTTGCGGATGTTAGAGAAACTTAAAGAAAATATGGTTTAGTCACTTTACAAAGACAACTTTTATGTGCCACATTGATGGAAAGAGACATAGATGTGTACGATGTGTACAATAGAGTTTATCACATAAAAAATAGGCTATCTTGGAAGAAGGTTTTGGTCATTCTTGATGATGTTGATGAGTTGGAGCAATTAGAATTATTAGTTGGAAAAAAAGATGAAAACTGGTTTGAGTTGGAAGTAGAATCATAATAACGACTAGGGATGAACATTTGTTGATCCAACATGAAGTAGATCAAATATATAGGGTTGAAGAGTTAAATCATCATGAAGCCCTTCAACTCTTTTGCTTGAAAGCCTTCAAGAAAGATTGTCCACCACAAGATTACATGGAGCTATCCAACAAAGTTGTAAACTATGCAGGTGGCCTCCCATTAGCGCTTAATGTTTTGGGTTCCTCCTTGTATGCTAGATCTATGAAAGAATGGAACAATGCATTGGAGAGGTTGAAAGAAATCCCCAGTGAAAAAATTCTAAGTAAGCTTGAAATAAGTTTTGATGGATTGGAGGAAATACAAAAAAAAAATATTTCTAGACATCGCATGCTTTTTCAAAGGAAAAATGAAAGGTTATGTGATGAAAGTATTGGAAAGTGGTGGATTATACCCGGATATTGCTATAAGGGAGATCGTCGATAAATCTCTCATAACTATTTTAGACAACCGAGTGTGGATGCATGATTTGCTTGAAGAAATGGGTCAAGAAATTGTTCATCGAGAATGTCGAGAAGAGCCTGGACAACGTAGTAGACTATGGCTTTATAAGGATGTCTATCACATCTTAATGAATGATACGGTTAGTATTACTCAATAATTAAGAATTATATTTGATTTGACAAACTGCCATTATAAATGTTAGAAGTTTTTCAGTTATTTTCACCACAAATTGTTGCCTTTGATTTTTTAGGGAACAAATCTAATTGAAGGTGTAGTCCTGGATTATATGTTTGATCAAGGAGACAGATACAAGAGTTTTAAAGCCTTCTTAAAGATGAAAGCTCTCAGATTGCTCATACTTCGCAATTTAAACATCTCCAAAGACATTGAATATCTTTCCAATGAATTAAGGTACTTGGAATAGTGTGGGTATCCTTTCAAATCTTTGCCACAAACTTTTCAACCAGATCAACTTGTTGAGCTCCATTTGTCGTATAGCAGATTTGAACAATTATGGAAGGGAGTAAGAGTATGCAAAACTAACTTCTTACATCTATTTATTTCTTTGGTTTTACGGTTAAGGATTAAGTTTCTTTCTGACTCTCTTTATTTCTACATCTTTTAACAGCTGTTATTGTATATCAGCTAAGACAAGAAAAAAATGACTTGGAAAGTCTGATACTTCATTTAACAAAATGCTTGCTTAAACACAAGTGCAAATATAACTGAATTACAAAAAAAATTGCTGAAAACTAGCTAAAGTTGTCCACTAATAACAGAAAAAAAATGTCATCAGCTATATTAAAAACAGAATAACAAACTGAAACTAAAAGCCTAAAAACTTGGTCTTCTCCTATGATTCTGGTAACAACTTCAGCAATTGCAGGTTCTGAGACACTGTCAACACTCCTCCTAGATAAAAAACTGCAAATTCCAAGCTTCTTTCGAAGAAACTCAAATCTGTTTACATGAAAAGATTTGGTGAATATATCAGCTATTTGCTCTTCTAATATGCAATACAGTAACTTCACCTCGCTACCTTCTTGTATTTCCCTAAGAAAATACAATCTAATATTAATGCTTGGTTTTCCCATGGAAAACTGGATTATGGGAAATGGCTATGGCAACCTGATTATCCACAAACACCTCAGTACTGCCTTTTTGGTCCAAATCAAGATCATTTAAGATCTTTCTTAGCCACAGGGCCTGGTTCGCTGCTGCAGTAGCAGCAATGAACTCTGCTTCTGCAGTTGATTGTGCTACAATGTCTTGCTTCTTTGAGCACCATGAAAAATAACCAGAACCAAAATTAAAGTAATATCCAGAAGTGCTTTTCATATCATCCACTGATCCTGCCCAATCACTATCAGAATATCCCTGCAGCTTGAAATTCTGACACTTTGTAAACTTAATGCCATAATCCAAAGTTCCTTTCACATACCTTATCACCTTTTTTGCTGCTTTCATGTGCATTTCACTTGCACAATTCAAGAAGCTAGATAGCACACTCACACTTTGCAGAATGTCTGGTCTGGTGGTTGTGAGATACATGAGACAACCAATAATACTTCTGTAGATTCCTTCACCTACTTTGTCTGAGCCATCATCTTTCAGCAGTTTTTCCTTTGGATTCATTGGCGTGTTCATTGCTTTGCACTCCTCCATCTTGAACTTTTTCAGTATTTCCATTGCATATTTCTTTTGATAGATAAACACAGCATTTTGGGCTTGTTGAATCTGAATCCCAAGAAAATAAGACATCTCTCCCAAGTCTGTCATCTCAAACTCTTTCTTCATTTCTATCTTAAACTCCTCAATTAACTCAGGATTGCTACCTGTCACAAGAAGATCATCAACATATAGTGAAATAATCACAATATCAGAATTTGATTTCCTGACATAAAGAGTTGATTCACTTAGACTTTTTTTAAAACCCAAGTCTTGCAGATGATCATCAACTCAATTGTACCAAGCCCTTGGAGCCTGTTTTAAACTGTACAGGGCTTTCTTTAATAGATACACTTTATCTTCATGTCCTTTTACTGCAAAACCTTGAGGCTACTCCATATAAATCTCCTCCTGCAGAAAACCATTTAGAAAAGCAGACTTGACATCTAATTGAAAGATCCTCCAGCCTTTTTGAGCGGCAATGGCTAGTAGGAGTCTTATAGTGTCAAGTCTAGCAACTGGCATAAAAGTATCTGAGTAATCGACTCCAAAAATCTATGCGTACCCTTTAACAACAAGTCTTGCCTTGAACTTATTGACAGAACCATCAGCATTCAATTTAGTTCTGTAGACCCACTTCACACTAATGATTTTTCTGTCTTGAGGCTTATCTACAAGCTGCCAAGTCTTGTTCTTCTCAATCATTGTAAGCTCTTCCTCCATTGCAGCTTGCCACTTGGGGTTTGAAATAGCCTCCTCAAATCCAGTAGGCTCTAAAATGGCCACGTTGTATCTCTGATATATTTCAGAGAGCAACCTTGTTCCTCTCACAGGTTGATCATCTATGTCTTCATTAGCATCCTGTAGATCATCTGGAATTTGCTTTTGTTTACCATTCTCCTGATTCCATTGTTCATCCTCCATGAAAAATACATCCCTACTTATCAGGATCTTTCCTGTATCTGGTTGGAAAATCCTGTAAGCTTTGGAGACTGTGCTATATCCAATGAAAACACCTGGTTAAGCCTTCTTATCTAACTTGTCTCTCTTTACCTATGGAATGTAAGAGAAACACAAACAGCCAAAAATTTTTAGATTTTTTAAGGAAGGTTTATATCCATTCCATGCCTCAAAAGGTGTCTTGCCCTCTACAACTCTTATAGGCAGCCTATTCAAAAGAAAAACAACATTGTTAGCTGCTTCTACCCGGAAACACTTTGGAAGGCCCTTCTCATGCAATAAACACCTGGACATGTCCATTATTGTTATGTTCTTCCTCTCACTAAACCCATTTTGTTGTGGAGTGTATGGGACAGTAAGCTGATGTTCAATTCCAGCTTCTTCACAAAATCTATTAAATTGATTAGATGTGTACTCAGTACCATTGTCTGATCTCAACACTTGCATTCTACAGCCACTTTGATTTTCCACCAGGGCTTTAAACTTCCAAAACACTCCTGCTACTTCAGATTTGAACCTGAGAAAATAAATCCAACACATTCTTGTCATATCATCAATAAATGCTATGTAGTATTTGCTACCATTAAGAGATGTAGTTTTCTGTGGTCCACATAAGTCTATATGAATTAGATGGACCTTTTCAAATGCCCTCCAGGTTGTCTTGGCAAAAGGTAGCCTTGTTTGCTTGCCTAGCTAACATGCCCTGCAACTTGGGAGCTCCTCCTCTAGAGATGGTAGTCCCAGGACTAAATCATTCTTTTGTATGTATAAGAGTGCCCTGTGATGGAAGTGTCTAAGCCTCTTATTCCAAACTTCTGCTGCTGTCACTTAGCTAGGATATGCAACTTGTTTTTCCTCCATTGGATAAAGGAAAAACTCTTGCCATTCATCTTGCTATGAAAGACCTCATGCCCGTTTGCATCAATAATCATACACTTCTTGGCCTCAAAGATGACCTTGAAGCCACTCTCCAGCAACTGGCCTACACTTAGCAAATTCTGATCAATCTCAGGAACATAAAGTACATTTGAGATAAGCTTAGTACCTGAGTAGCTTTCAATTGCTACTGTCCCTTTTACAGCAATATAGTCACCATTGCCTATTTTGACTTTTGAGGTTGTAGTTATGTCCAAGTCTCTGAAAAGTTCCTTATCATGAGTCATATGGTTTGTACAACCACTATCAATCAACCAACTTTCACTTGAACTACCACTTACAAAACAGGTAGCTACAAACAAATGTTCATCCTCTTGTTGATATGCAATTTGAGCTTCATTTGATTGCTGTGTCACCTTTTCCTTACAAATGATCTCTGCATGGCCAAGTTTGTGGCATTTTCTGCATCTCATATAAGGTTTTCTCCAGCACTTGAAGTGTGGATGATTCCTTTTTCCACAATGCTGACAAGGTGGATATTTCCCCCTTTGTTGCTACTGCTAGTGTTGCTGTCACTGATAGCAGCCTCAGTTGATGTAGCATTATTCTTCTTTCCTTTTTGTTTCTTGCCTTTGACTCCAGAGTTGGATTGTTGCCTTGCTTGTAAAGCGCCTTCAACAGTTCCTTCATCCCTCATTAGCCTTCTTTGTTCCTGTGCTTGCAAGGCATTTAATAGCTCTACCAAGGTAATCCTTGATAGATCCTTTGCATTCTCTAGAGATCCAATAGTAGCTTTAAATTTATCCGGTAAGGTAACAAGAATTTTCTGTACAATTCTATTATCAGAAAGTTCAGCACCAAGTAGCCTTACCTTGTTTGCTAGACTGATAAGCCTATCTGAGTACTCTTTGATAGTCTCAGATTCCTTCATTCTTTGTATCTCAAATTCTCTCACCAGGTTTAGGACCTTCATACCTCGAATCCTCTCATCTCCTTGATACTCTTCCTTTAGAAAATCCCATATTGCCTTGGCTGAGCCAAATGTCATAATTCTAGAGAAGATGGTGGGAGATACTGCAGCATAGAGGCTGGCCTTGGCCTTAGACTTCCTGGTCTTCTTCTCCTTGTGATTTTTTATCTGAGCCAAAGTAGGATTGCCTGGTAAACGAGGAATTTCATAGTCCTCCTCCACTGCCTCCCAGAGATCACACGCATCCATGTAAGCTTATATATATATATATTAATATATATATTTTAATGTCTTATATATATGTTTCGGTTTCCTTTCAATATATATATTTTAATGTCTTATTTTTAATATATATATATATATATATATATATATATATATATTATCTTATTTTTTTAAAAGATTATATATTTTTGTGTCATATGATATTGTATCATGTATTTGGTTCCATTTTTATGTTATCTCGGTGGCCCATAGCAAATTTCATTATGTGCATTATGATTTCTTGCCCAAGAAAATTTTATTTTTCCTTAGAATATTGCTGCAAAGCTACACAATTTAATTAATTGTTAAGCAATAATTTTGGTTCAGGGACTCTTTAGTTCAAGCACCCTTGTATCATTGTGTTTAGCCTCAAGTGAAGTTCCTGTGTGGTTCAACTATCAAAGCTCTGGGTCTTCATTAGAAGTGCAACTGCCTCCTTATTGGTTGAGTTATGAATGGATGGCATTTTCTGTAACTGGAGTTATTACATTCCATCATGATCAGCTTTTTTCAGATACTTGTACTGTTGTCTGTGAGTTGCATGCCTACAATTTGCCGAAACAAAGCTTGTATCTAGGTTGCTCTACGTTGGAAATCTCTCAAGATTTATGCATTTCTTCTGATCAACTTTGGGTTAACTTTGTGCCTCGTAGTTCCATAACTTATCTAGATCAGTTGGAAGGATGTAATCAAATCAGGGCATCATTTTTTTCTAACCAGTTAAAGGTGAAGAATTGTGGATTTCGTCTAATATATAATGAGGATCACGATGTTGAGGAATTAATGTCGTGCAACACGCCTTTTGAGAATTTGGGTCTACCAGGAATAACCATTACAGAGGTACTTTCAATAGCTTTTTTATTTGAACAAAAAAATGAAGTTAAGTTTGAATTCCTTGTTCTTGCAGTTAAAGCTCATTAGCTTTAATGACTTATCATCATTCATTCCTTAAAATTTTTCTTCCCATATTTTAATTTTTGGATATTGGAATTTATTTGCCTAGCTAATTGACAATGTTGGTAATCATGGTCTCTATAATCTTTTGCTTTGGTCACATTTCATTGCATCTTATCATTGGTAACATGTTTAGGCATCAAAGTCACATATAAAGTCATGAATAATATGTACAATATCATATATAATAGCGCTGTAAATTAATATAAAACATGTTGTTAAAAACTTTAGGTTAAAGAGTTTATGCATATCACTAGGTACTCATTGATAATTCTTATTAATATATTTTAAATTTTTAACAGTATATAAGACATGTTATTAAAGTCTAAGTTTGTTGAAGACATTATTTGAATTGTAAGTTTTAATTTTTTTTTTCTTCTTTTATTGGATTGTAGGTTTAACCATGCAAAAGTGCAAGGACACCATCATGGGCCTCTATTGAGAGAAGACAATTAGGAGACCCAATTTTATACTTCTTTTGTTACTTTTTTTTTTCTTTTGGGATTCAGTTTCTCCTTGCAAATGTTATCTTGATTTGCTGGCTGTTGTGCTCAACATGTTTTTTACTCTTTTTTTTTTGTGTGTTTTTAAATATATATACATGGATTGTGTCGTTGCTCAAATTGATGTTTCTATATCTTCTGTGAATACTTTGTGCACAAATATCCTACATTATCCTACTGTGGGAGTCTCCCTAATTTTTCATTTAAATGGAGACATAGTGCTGATTTAGCTAAGCAGTTCAGAGTAACCTTTTCAATTTTTAGGCTTCTACTTATTAAGTTGGAGTGTTATACCTTTAAAAGTTGACGTTACGATCCAAACTTCTAAGTAGGCCTGATGCTAGGATTTAAATCTGCATAAGGCTATTAAAATTTATAGCAAGCCTTAATCTCTATTATATATACCTTGGAGATATATAATACCTTGGAGATTTATTTGGCATTGATAACAAATATATTCAAACTTAATATATATATATATATATATATATATATATATATATATATATATATATATATATATATACAAAGGAGGGTGCAAAACCCAGAAAGGAACAATCTTAACGGGAGATAGGCACAGTCCCTGGCCATGCTAAACCATGAAGATCACACTGCAACAAATCAACAACCACCCTAGGAGGGGTAGGCAGACAACAAAAACCTTGAGAGGCAAACACAACAAGATTGGCAAGCTTGTCTGCCACAGCATTGGCCTCCCGATAACAATGATCCAAATGCACATGCCAAGGATGGCGAAGGAGTTCCTTGCACTACGAAAGAACATTCACAAACTTCAGGCTACATACCTTAGCATAAGCGAGAAATTCAAGGATAATTTTTGAATCCAACTCTACAAAGAGTTTTCTATAGCCCAAATCCTAAGCCATGCATAAACCATGAAGAAGACTTTGAAGCTCTACAAGGATAGAAGTATAGATTCCCAATCAGACAGTAAAAACTCCACCACCACCTCTATTTGGATAACCCTTAGAGGTACCATCAATGTTTATTTGACCCATCCAACGCCTGGAATCCACAAAACAACAATAATAGATCTACTCATAAGAAGAGAAGTATAAGAACACCAAGCAGAGTGATTGGAAGCAACTTAAGTCTTTAAAATGGCAAGTTTCGAAGAACTAGGAGAAATGGTTCGATGGAACACAAAGTCATTTCTCCATCGCCATATCCACCAAAGAACATGCAAAGAATTTGTATAGGAGAAGACACATAACCATGCCTAGTAGAAAAACCACCAAAGTGCATAAACCAATCAGAGATGGACATATCAAGAAACTATTGCAAGGTGGATACATTCCAGACCATGCACCAAATATCCTGAGCTGCATAGCAATCTTGGAAAATATGAGTAAGAGATTCTTCTTGGGCACCGCAGAGTATGCAACCCTTATCATTAGTGAAACCTTTCTAATGTCTCTCCACATAATACAAGTTTCCCAAGCAACAATAACCAAATAAACGTCTGAATTCTTTGTGAAACTTGCAATTTCCAAACTAAGCGCCACAAAGCGTTAGGAACATAAACAACATTAGCATTTTGTATAGCATAAGCATATTTGACTGAGAAAGAACCATTCTTGTCCCTTTCCATGCAACTTGATCCAATGCATTCACATCCAAGATAAGAGAATGAGCTTCTAATAGGAGGCAGACTTATTTAGGTAAGAAATACCTAATCATATCCTATTTCGAAGAAAGACCATCCCAAAAATGACCAAACATAAGGGACTTCAAATGAAAAGGAATAGGATTAGTCACTAAAACTCCAACGAACGATCCCCTATCCAAAGATCCGACCAAAAACTAGTAAGGGAACCATTGCAAACAACTTATTAGTAACCTTACTATAAAAAAAGTACTATTAACCATAACATGCCAAATAACAGAGGCAACATTTTTTTTAACAAAATCATCCAACCCAACCCTACACCAACATACTTAGCCCACAATATCTCAACCGAAAATGATTCCTCTTACCGAAAATGATTCCTCTTCCTTTAGCAAATGCCATCCCATCTTTGCCAAAAAATAGATTTCATTTGCCTGCAGGTACGAATACCTAAACCTTCAACTTTTCTTGCACTAATATGCTGCAACCAATTGGCTAAGTGCGCTCTCTACTTACCATCTCTACCTCCCCATATAAAACTACAAACTTTCATATCAAACTCATCAAACACAGCTCAAGGAAGTTACAGAGATTGCATAAGATGATTAGGAAAGAATAGATTTAACCGATGTCACTCTACAAGCATACAAAAGTATATTCATTTTCCAACCTACCTGATAATTGTCCACCGTACTAAACAAAGAATTAAACACATGTTTGTTAACCCTACCCTAGATGATGGGATACCCCAAAGTAAGTCCCAATTTCATCAGTAATCTTCATACCCGTAAGACCACAAATCTTTTACCTCTAATTCAACCCCACACCGCATGCTATACAAATTCTAAAATCTCCATATCAATCTCAAATTAAATTCTTTCTAGTCTCCAATCATTCCTCACATATGTAAAACTATCGATAAATGGCTCTCGACATTCAAGGATATGCCAAGGTATGAAAATAAATATCAAAATCATATATATACTATGTTAACCTCGCAGTGGTGACTCCACCTCTCTATGGGCAGTCCTTTCCTACTGCAAAAAATTAAACTACCGGCGTCCCTCTAGTGGGAGCAAATATGCTAAATACAATTCAATAACTTATAGTGATACTAAGGCATGTCATAATTGTCAAAACCATAGACCATCAAACTCACAATCTCCAATAACATAATTATGCTGAATAAAAATTCATTGCTACCCAAAGTAGCTAAATAATTAATAAACCATCATGCTAATCCACATTCTCATCATATTTCTCGTAATTCTAAAATATTAAATCATATTTGCTAAATTTTGCTGCTAGCGCTCCATAATGTGCTACTAATCTCATTACCATTTCCATTCTTATAATCTCTTAACTCTCTTTTTAGATTTGTTAATATGCATGAAATAAGATTTGAATAATAATGAACAATTATATAAAAGAATCAAATTGAATCAAAATGAGAAATTAAATTATCAGAATATAACAAATAATATTAGAAGTAAATCACAACTTTTGAAGGAACAAGAATCTCTTAAAAAGCAAATTCATGCTATATATTGTAAAATACCACTCACCTGACTACAAGTACTAACTCACAAATATCACATCTCCATCCATATAAAACCATACTCAAAAGCTCCTTCTAGAAAATCAATAATCCAATAATCAAAATCAACCACATGCTTCACTTTTCATATTAATAATCTAATGAAAATTCGACAATATCTTCTCTTAAAATTAGACTAAACTCTCTGTCACAAAACTCAAATCCACAACTCCAAAATTATATCAACATATTAACTTGCATAACTAAAATCACAATTTCACCACCACTTCCTCCATAAACTCAAATTTCCATTTTAATGCTCTTTACTTCCTTCAATTATATATGATGATGATGGAAGAATAACTAGTTAATTGGTTAATTTTAATATTTTAATAATAGTTTATCTAAGTCTGAGAAAAAATGTCCTCTTCTTTTACATGCTATTTTATAAATAACTGCTTTTTTAAATTATTTAAAATATTAATTTCGTTGCATTATTTATTTATATAAAAAATGGTTATAAATATAAATATAAATAAAATTTATTATTATTATTATTATTATTATTATTATTATTATTATTATTATTATTATTATTATTATTATTATTATTATTACGAATTGTTTTGATTAATCATTCAAGGCCAAGCGAGAAGTGTTCAAATGGGATGGTCTAAAGTCGTTTCAGAGGTACCACGTACAGTCCAGTTTTTTTTTTCAATATAAAAAAATTATTTAATAAAATTAAATCATTATAAAGATTTCATTTGGTTCAACTTTTTGCTTTAAAATTTCAGTGACCCAAATTGTGCTAACAATTTAAATTAGTTAAAGGAAAAACTGGGTTAAGTGGTCTTCATGAAAAGTGTAGCCCTATGTCTAAACTTTCCATTGGTAAAATTTTAGGTCATTTGGACTAATATAGAGAGAGTTATGACCAAATGAACATGTAATGTTCATTTGGTCATTTTCTGGGTTTGGTGCAGGGAAATCCGAATTTGGGCAGTATTTAGGTCAAGTTTTGGATAGAATTTGGGCATGGTTTCTTCATGGAAAATGGGCTATTTTGGGTCTAGTTTCACCCCCAATTAGCCTCATACCAATTGGGGTCACACAATTTCATTTATGGCCTAAAATGTACACTGCCCTCAACAAACACAACCTGCAGAAAATAGCACTTCCAATAATTCATTTCTCCTCCAACTTCCTTGCTTCAATTTGACATTCAAGGCGCTTCTAAATATCATCAGCACATCTCAACAATCCCAATTGCATGGTATAATACAAAAATACCAAAGTTAGGCTAAACCTTAACTCACAATTTCAACCTCATAAAATCTCAATGTAAATCAACTTCTAATACTTATAATACATCAACCCACATCATTAAATCACTTTATATACATCATAGTCATCAAAAACCATCACTCACCATGGGTACCAAAAATTCACTCCCCTCATAACTCACCTATTTCTTTTAGTTTCTTACAAATTTCACTTAATTTTAACCTTAACTCAAGGATTAATAAAGGAAGAATGGAAGATTAGGCACTAACCTCTTGGGTAACTTGTTAAACTTCAACTTTTCTTCTTCTTTTCACTATCAATGGCTTCCTTATGGAGTGGGCTAACTTTTTAATAAAGGGGTCTATGGGTTTTGGTGAGTGAAAGCTTGGGAAATCAAGCTTTAAGCTTGATAACAATGGTGGGGAGGGAGAGACCAAGGGAGACGGCAAGGCGATAGAGAGAGAGAAGAGGAAGAAGAAGATGGTTGGTGGGGTTTTGTCTCTTGTGGTTATTTATATATATACATTTATGTGTACTTTATTGTTTTTAAATTTCATAAATCTATTTCCTTTATTTTCTTTTCTTTCCTTTTCTTTTCTTTTCTTTTCTTCTTCTTTCTCTTCTCATTTTTCAAATTCAAATTCATAAAATTAATTTATGTTAATTATTCTATTTCCAAATTTTAATTTGACATTTAAGTCAAAATTCACCTCTAGGGGTGAAATGACCAAAATGCCTTTCATGGTGCTCATCGGATTATTTTTATTTTTTTATACCAATTAATAAATTCTCTAAATTTTATTTTATTTCTCAAAATTTTTCCTATATTTTTTTAATATTTATTTCATTAATTTATGCCTCCTCACTATAATTTAAGTGTAGTTCCAGACATCCTGACTGTCCGAACAGACATTAGTCGTCGGAACAGTAAAATGTACGGACTACCTACGGTGAGGGCGTTACAATTAAAAGGGTAAATAAATTGAAAATCGAAAGGACGTTTAGATTAATTAAAAAAAGAGTACAAGGTTTGGAATTAAATGCAAGAACTATAGAAAAATAAATGATTAATAAAATAAAAATAAAAGACTGCTAGAGTTTGGTTGAGTTGTTGTTGTTTGATGTTGTTGAGGGGGAGTCTTCATGTTGCAACGTATCTAGCTTTTATAGCTCGGCCTGCAAGTACCTAAAAGATTCTTGAAAGACTCTTGAATACACTTTGTCATGTTCTACCATTACTTGTAGTTACCTGCCCACTCCTTGAAACTGCTTGGAACCATTTGAAACTACCACTAACTCCCCTCTTTCAGATAACCATCCAATAGCCATCATTAATTTAATTATTAATTATCTTAGGCTATAAATTAATTAAATTAATAAAATAAAATTAATTAAATTAATTTCACAAAAAATTAATTTAATTAATTCTTAGATCTAAAAATAATTAATAAATAAAATAATTATTTTTGGTTTAAACAATTACCCCCACACCTAGATTGGCTGACTGAGCCATTCTGGGTGAATAAGCACTGATTTTAACTTATCTCTTTGCTATTAAAAATTTAAAAAATAATCCAATATCCCCTATGATCTTCTGAGAATTTGAAATTTAAGCTAATTTTATCTAACAAGAGTTCAATTTCTTATAGAACTCTAATTACTGCAAATCATCATCCCCATAGAATTCTAATTACCACAAACTTCTTAATTATTGCAAATTTGTCATTCTAATGGGCACTTAAAATTAATTTTTTTTCTTCTCTCAATTATCACCATTAAACCAAAAGAAACCAATCAACTTATTTTCTTTCTTTCCCTCTCGTTCTTTCTTTCCCTCTCTTTCTCTCTTTTTTTCTCCTTTCTTTCTCTTCCTTTCTCTCCCATTCGATGTGCCATTCTACTCATTGCTGATAAACCATTGCCGTTCATCTTGTTGGCATCTCATCCCATTGCCATTGATTCTCAACTCAGAATGACACTTCATCATCGTTTATGTAACGCCCTCACCATAGATAGTCCATACATTTTACTGTTCCGACGACTCATGTCTATTCAGATAGTCAAAATGTCTGGAACTACACCTAAACTATAGTGAGGAGGCATAACTTGAAGAAATAAATGTTAAGAAAATATAGGAAAAATGTAGAAAAAAAAATAAAGTAAAATTTAGAGAATTTATTAATTGGTATAAAATAATAAAAATAACTCAATGAGCATCATAAAAGGGCATTTTGGTCATTTCACCCCCCAGAGGTGAATTTTGACCTAAATGTAAAAATTTAAAATTTAGAGAATGGAATAATTAACATAAATTAAAATTACAAGTTTATGAATTTGAATTAGGAAAAAGAAGAAGAGAAAAGAAAAGGGAAAGAAAAGAAAATAAAGAGCTTATGACAAATTAAAAATTTAAAGTACAAATATATATATATATATATATATGAGATAAGAGACAAAATCCCACCAACCCCAAGCTTCCATCTTCTTCTTCCCTCTTTTCTCTCTCTCCCTCTCTTGGAAACCGTCCACCATGGGAGCTCTCTCCCTCCATTTTTGTTCTTCTTAAAGCTTGATTTTCCAAGCTTTCTCCTCCCCAAAACCCATAGACCCCTTCATTAAAAAGTTAGCCCACTCCATAAGGAAGCCATAGATACCCATAAGAAGCAAGAAAGTTGAGGTTTGGGAAGCTCAAGTAAGGTTAGTGCACTAATCCATCTTCTTCTCTTTATTAAACATGAAAAGCATATTTAGCTAAGCATAAATACCATTAAAACAAAAAGAAAATCTAGAGGAAAGAACCCTTGAATTTTTGGCAGCCATGGAACTTGAAGTTTATTGCTTTTAAGTGATGAAAAATGGTTCCATGAGAATGTGTAATTAGTTAAAATATTTTGGTGTTTGATTGTGTAATGTTTGTGTAAATTTGAAACTTTGAAAACTAGGGTTTGTGTAAATGTTGAAATTGACCTATTGGGATGAGATTGTTGCTTATAGAAGTGTATTGCATGCAAATTGAAGTAAGGAAGTTGGAGGAGATTGAGTTTTAGAAGTGTTAATTTTTTGCAGGTTGTGTTTGTTGAGGGCAGTGTATATTTTAGGCCATAAAAAAAATTGTGTGACCCCAATTGGTATGAGGCCAATTGGAGGTGAAACTAGACCAAAAATAGCCCATTTTCCATGAAGAAACCATGCCCAAATTCTGTCCAAAACTTGAGCTAAATACTGCCCAAATTTGGATTACCCTGCACCCAACCCAGAAAATGACCAAATGAACAGTACGTGTTCATTTGGTCATAACTCTCTCTATACTGGTCCAAATGACCTAAAATTTTATCCATGGAAAGTTTAGATATAGAGCTACACTTTTCATGAAGACACTTAACCCCGTTTTGCCTTTAACAAATTCAAATTGTTAGCAAAATTTGGGTCACTGAAACTGCCAATCCAGAAAATGACCAAATGAACAGTACGTGTTCATTTGGTCATAACTCTCTCTATACTACTCCAAACGACCTAAACTTTTACCCATTGAAAGTTTAGACACAGGGCTACACTTTTCATGAAGACCACTTAACCTATTTTTGCCTTTAACAAATTCAAATTGTCAGCACAATTTGGGTCACTAAAACTGCCAACCCAGAAAATGACCAAATGAGCAGTACGTGTTCATTTGGTCATAACTCTCTCTATACTTGTCCAAATGACCTAAAATTTTACCCATGAAAAGTTTAGATATAGAGCTACACTTTTCATGAAGACCACTTAACTCAGTTTTGCCTTTAACCAATTCAAATTGTTAGTATAATTTGGGTCACTAAAACTGCCAACCCAGAAAATGTCCCAAAATACTATTCCTTTGGTATTTTGACCATAACTTGAGTTCTATAACCCCAAACTCAGTGATTCAAAAACTGAAATTCAAGTTTAAACATAGAGGAGCAATTGTTATGAAGGAATTGTGACTAAATAGACATCCCAACCTAGTCAAATTCCTAGATAAAGATAACACATCAACATGAATCTAAAGAAAGGTTCATGGAAAAAATGCTATATATGATAATTAAAATACTCATAAGGAGAATTAAATATTAAAAATGATATGAAGATGTAAATTGGGACTAATGTCCTATTAATATGAAATTAATGGTACCAATTAATAGTACTAGAAAATAGTAATAGTGAACAGTGCTAAATTAATTAAAAATGTTTAATTGCCCACAGTATACCTAGACTTATTTATTTAGTTTGGATAAATTGGTATACCAATTAGGGACTACAGATAGCAGTACTGCCTACCGAGAAAATCATGAACTGACAATATATGTCTGGTATGATTGTTCTACAAGCTATATGCCTACTTACGGGCCATTTTGCCTACTTTATTTCTGGCTTTACAAGCCTGACAGTGGGTCTCGTGCCCGACAGCTGGCCTCGTGCCTAACAGACGTATTCTGGATAGACATATGGCTGTCTAACCAGTATACACCTGTGCATCCAGCCTTTATAAATTTGTTATAGGTTTCTTGGGGACTGATAAAAATTAATTAAGACTTAAAATACAATAAGTAATCATAAAAGATCCCGATAATGTTAATTGTTTTCAAAGAGCAATAAAAATATAAAAGATCAAGAAATTATGAGTTGCATATATTATTTCAAATTATTAAATTATTGTTATTATAAATTATGCACCACTATGCGTTATGCTTAGCGTGTTAGTTTTCCATCGCATAGGTACTGGAGATCAGTCCCAGCAGCCGCAGCAGCTGCAGCAGCACCACCAATAGTGCACTGACAGAGCTCTGATCAGATCTACCATTGTCCAGAGTCACCTCACCGGTCTTTTGTATTTTGGTAGGGCCCATGTATAGACTAGTATTTTGGTTCATTATGTCTAGCCATGATGTATTTCATTTTGGACTTGTAATTAAACTTTGAGATTGAAATGAAAACTTGTAATTTATTATCTATGAATTTCTATATGAATGCAGTAGATGATACTTCATTTTTAGATCTCATAAATAATTGTAAATGATATGATACAAGAGAATATGATATGGAAATGTGTGAAATGAATATGGACATGTTAACAAGTGATTAGAGGAACCCGCCAGATGCTAATAAAATAAGGGAGGCTCTATCCGGGTCTCCACAGAAATAAGATAAAAAGAAAAAATTCTACACATTGAATACATGTTTTAAATGACATTAAAAGTTTACAATAGATATGATAAAACAAGATAGGTTGCTCCGGCACCGAATGTGGCACTTATTGCTCGGCTATACAGTAGACGGGTAAGGGGCGTCACATTTAGTGGTATCAAAGCAAAGGTTTAGGTAGTCCTAGAGCTAGATAGATAGAAAGAAATAGTTGGATCACATGCATGGGCCTTTAGATAGAGTCGAGGTGACACTAATGTAGATTTGGTCTTTATCTGTTTTATAGGATCGATGACATCTGATCCTTCAGAGCACGGACCTCCAGGACCGATAGAGGAGGAAGTAGAGAGTCACACACCTGCACCTGCATTTAGTCAGGGGTGTAGTAACAGTAGAGCAGAACCATCGTTGGGTACTTTAGTAAGGACACAACAGGCCTTCCTAGAGCAAATGACTCAATTGCTCCGTCAGGTCACTAAAGCTATGCCACCACCTCCCCAGCTAGTATATAGGACCCCAGTAGAGAGAGTTATAAATGATGAGCAGTTTAGGAGAGACAGGCAGTGCAAGAGAGGGTCTAGACCTGGCCAGTCCAGCGCAGCTGCTACAGAGAGCAAGAGACCTAGGGGGTCTCAAGTTTAGATTCAGAGTAGAGAACAGAGGCAGAGGTTTCAATTTGCCCCATGGAGAGGAGGTCAGATGAGTGTATCAATTGACAATTCTGTGGGTCCTATAGCACGGAGATCAACCCCGATGCCAGTTTGTACACATTGTAGGAAGAACCATAGAGGAAAGTGTAAATTGCTAATGGGTGGATGTTTCAGATGTGGGTCCATAGAGCTTTTTTTTTTTAGAGATTTCCTACAGAGGAGTGCTCCCACAGCTCCACCACAGACTCAGAAGTCTGCCCCGACAGTACAGAGGGGTAGAAGACCGATGAGACCAGAGATAGCTGGTACATCACAAAGAGCTTCTAAGACTATAGAACAACCCGAGGCTGAAGTAGCATCCCGCGTGTACGCTATGGCTCGAAAGGAGCCAAATCCGCTAGACGTTATCAGAGGTACATTTCCTAATTATAATACCTTTAAGTATGTATTGATAGACCCTAACTATGTTCACCCCGATATATGCATTGTACCTCCTGTTGAAAGAGAATACCGATAGATGGGTCAGAAGATGACATACTTGTCACCAACCCTTTAGGTCACAAGGTGATTGCAGATTATCAACCGAAAAGGATCGTGTTAAAGATAATAGATGGAAATGAGAAGGAGGCTGTATATGAGATGAAAGAAGATGAGTACAGAACTGGTTGAAAAAAAAAACGAGTTAGTTTATTGGGATATACCGTAGTAACTATGCAAATGTTTGTGCTGTAAGCTGCAAATTACAGTACCGACTTGGGACTATTGTGTAGAGCTACGTATTTCCAATAGTAAATCGAGATAAGGATAAGATTGTAAAACTAGGATTAATAAGACAGACAAAAGAAAAAGTAAAGTATTATAACAAAAAAATGCGAAAAGACAAGGAGATAGCGGTCCCTCGATTATTTACACTGTGTAAATTTCGAGGACGAAATTTCTATTAGAGGGGAAGAATTGTAACGCCCTCACCATAGGTAGTCCGTACATTTTACTGTTCCGACGACTCATGTCTGTTCGGACAGTCAAAATGTCTGGAACTACACCTAAACTATAGTGAGGAGGCATAACTTGAAGAAATAAATGTTAAGAAAATATAGGAAAAATGTAGAAAAAAAAATAAAGTAAAATTTAGAGAATTTATTAATTGGTATAAAATAATAAAAATAACTCGATGAGCACCATAAAAGGGCATTTTGGTCATTTCACCCCCCAGAGGTGAATTTTGACCTAAATGTAAAAATTTAAAATTTAGAGAATGGAATAATTAACATAAATTAAAATTACAAGTTTATGAATTTGAATTAGGAAAAAGAAGAAGAGAAAAGAAAAGGGAAAGAAAAGAAAATAAAGAGCTTATGACAAATTAAAATTTTAAAGTACATATATATATATATATGAGATAAGAGACAGAATCCCACCAACCCCAAGCTTCCATCTTCTTCTTCCCTCTTTTCTCTCTCTCCCTCTCTTGGAAACCGTCCACCATGGGAGCTCTCTCCCTCCATTTTTGTTCTTCTTAAAGCTTGATTTTCCAAGCTTTCTCCTCCCGAAAACCCATAGACCCCTTCATTAAAAAGTTATCCCACTCCATAAGGAAGCCATATATACCCATAAGAAGCAAGAAAGTTGAGGTTTGGGAAGCTCAAGTAAGGTTAGTGCACTAATCCCTCTTCTTCTCTTTATTAAACATGAAAAGCATGTTTAGCTAAGCATAAATACCATTAAAACAAAAAGAAAATCTAGAGAAAAGAACCCTTGAATTTTTGGCAGCCATGGAACTTGAAGTTTATTGCTTTTAAGTGATGAAAAATGATTTCATGAGAATGTGTAATTAGTTGAAATGTTTGGGTGTTTGATTGTGTAGTGTTTGTGTAAATTTGAAACTTTGAAAACTAGGGTTTGTGTAAATGTTGAGGACTTTCTGTAAAATGTTGAAATTGACCTATTGGGATGAGATTGTTGCTTATAGAAGTGTATTGCATGCAAATTGAAGTAAGGAAGTTGGAGGAGATTGAGTTTTGGAAGTGTTAATTTTCTGCAGGTTGTGTTTGTTGAGGGCAGGGTACATTTTAGGCCATAAATAAAATTGACCCCAATTGGTATGAGGCCAATTGGAGGTGAAACTAGACCCAAAATAGCCCATTTTCCATGAAGAAACCATGCCCAAATTCTGTCCAAAACTTGAGCTAACATCGCCCAAATTCGGATTACCCTGCACCCAACCCAGAAAATGACCAAATGAACAGTACGTGTTCATTTAGTCATAAATCTCTCTATACTGGTCCAAATGACCTAAAATGTTACCCATGGAAATTTTAGACATAGGGCTACACTTTTCATGAAGACCACTTAACCCAGTTTTGCCTTTAACAAATTCAAATTGTTAGCACAATTTGGGTCACTGAAACTGCCAACCCAGAAAATGACCAAATGAACAGTACGTGTTTATTTGGTCATAACTCTCTCTATACTGCTCCAAATGACCTAAAATTTTACCTATGGAAAGTTTAGACATAGAGCTACACTTTTCATGAAGACCACTTAACCCAGTTTTGCCTTTAACAAATTCAAATTGTTAGCATAATTTGGGTCACTGAAACTGCCAACCCAGAAAATGACCAAATGAACACTACGTGTTCATTTGGTCATACCTCTCTCTATACTGATCCAAATGACCTAACATTTTACCCAAGGAAAGTTTAGACATAGGGCTACACTTTTCATGAAGACCACTTAACTCAGTTTTGCCTTTAACCAATTCAAATTGTTAGCACAATTTGGGTCACTGAAACTGCCAACCCAGAAAATGTCCCAAAATACTATTCCTTTGGTATTTTGACCACAACTTGAGTTCTACAACCCCAAACTCAGTATTCAAAAACTGAAATTCAAGTTTAAATATAGAGGAGCAATTGTTATGAACGAATTGTGACTAAATAGACATCCCAACCTAGTCAAATTCTTAGATAAAGATAACACATCAACATGAACCTAAAGAAAGGTTCATGGGAAAAATGCTATATATGATAATTAAAATACTCAGAAGGAGAATTAAATATTAAAAATGATATGAAGATGTAAATTGGGACTAATGTCCTATTAATATGAAATTAATGGTACCAATTAACAATACTAGAAAATAGTAATAGTGAACAGTGCTAAATTAATTAAAAATGTTTAATTGCCCACAGTATACCTAGACTTATTTATTTAGTTTGGATAAATTGGTATACCAATTAGGGACTACAGATAGCAGTACTGCCTACCGAAAAAATCATGAACTGACAATATATGTCTGGTATGATTGTTCTACAGGCTATATGCCTACTTACGGGCCATTGTGCCTACTTTATTTCTGGCTTTACAAGCCTGACAGCGGGTCTCGTGCCCGACAGCTGGCCTCGTGCCTGACAGACGTATTCTGGATAGACATATGGCTGTCTAACCAGTATACACCCATGCATCCAGCCTTTATAAATTTGTTATAGGTTTCTTGGGCACTGATAATGTCACACCCTACCCCTCTGTAAGGCATAACATGATCCCGTAGTATACTTAATGAATTACCAACTTCATCTACTGATAACCCATTAGATACACTACAAGGGATTTTAAAAACTTTTCTTACTTCTTTTACAGTGGTGAGCACTATTTACAGGTGTTAAAAACCTTTTGAACTGAAGTGATAGAACTAACACATTTAAATTATTTGGAATTTCTGTAAAAATTTTGGCAGAGTGCCATCTGTATTTTGGATAAAACAGTTCTTCAGAAAACTTGTAAAAAAGCACTTCAACATATTTCCAAATCTCAACTCCAACATATTTCTCAACACAACATATTTCTCAACTCAAATCCACAGTAATTTTTCAAAGACTGAAATAAAGAAATACAGTACAATTTTTACAAGCCAAAATATCTCATAATTTACTTTACAACTTCAAGGTACAATTTTATTTTACAACTGCTCAAGACCAAAAACAATATATACATACAGTGGTCATACATTACAGTACAAAATGCAAAATGTGGTATACTCGTTATACCCGATAACCTCTCACTAGATGTACTAGCAGACTAATCTGCTGCTCTGTCCGTCTGTCTACCTACTCGCGACAAAGAATGAAAGCTATCACTAAGACAATGTCTCAGTGGTGCACAACATTAACCAAATACAACTTTAAATCACAATTCATAAATCATATAAATGATGGATACGTAAAACCATAGTTAAATTCAAGACAATGAATGTCATAAGGAATTTAACACAATATCACATTAAATCTCAGTAATCAAAATATAGTTAAATTCAAAAGATAGTGAATGTCAATAAGAATTTAAACTCCATTTCACAAATTATCAAATCTCATAATTACACAATTTAGTCGAATAATTTAAGAATACAGTGTTGCTAATTCATACACAACTTAGGCCATGACACAATTTTCCGATCAATGCTAGCATTTAAGGGTACTTACCAAAGCACCTGCAGGCGTTACGTATCACCGTCCCTGCAAGCCCTTGGGTGGTACCTATCAGAGCACTTGCAAGCATTACGTATCGCCATCCCTGCAAGCTCCTGAGTTCACTCGTGAGAGTTCCCAAGAATCCTAGGCGTTACGTATCGCCGTCCCTACTTTGCTCTGATAACACTAAACACAATTTATCTCAAAATTTCTAAAGTCATAATTTCATTCACAAGATGGCAACACAATTCACAATTAACTTCAACTTTCACAAATTACACTAAATCAATTTTTCCACAGTTTCAAACCATTTACAATGCTTTTCAAGCAATAAGTATCCATTCAAACACATTTCCATAATTGAAAATAATAATATACAAATAGTCATAATTTATTTCAATTGAAAAATTCAAAAGAAATAAATGTTGTGCACAAACACAATTTAAAACAATAACATACAATTAATCATATGAAATATTATTCGCACTAAAAATCGCTTGAAAACTAGTTGTGCACAAACCTCGATAATCGCTCTTGGCCTTGACTCAATATTTCCTTCCTTTCCTTGAGTCCTTGCTAATCGAGAAACACAATTCAAGTGTTTCAAGACTAGATTAAATTGTCTCTAACGATAATGCTTGATAATTAATTCATTGAATTCTATTATTTGCTTAGTCACCTAATATATCGACCCTCGATGCGTCTAAGTAAATTAGGTTTTAGTGTTACTAATATGTCACATTCGATAGTCTTTAGGGTTGGAACATGTTACCAAACTCATTTCCGTATATCGCGCTTTCTTGAAATTTGCTGGATTCCGGATACTAGTTTGACCTAGCCTGACGGACGACTGCTTTGAGTGAGTTATGGCCTAAACACTAATCACGCCCAAATGGTCGCTTTTCGTGCCTTATTTGCACTTAATCCGGATTTGGTCATTTTTCAAGCTACCTTGCAAGCAGAATTTTGGCAAGCTTCCTTCATGAAAGTTGGCACATTTTGTGCCTAGTTTCACCTCCGATTAGTCTCATACCAATTGGAGCCACACACTTAAAGTTATAGGCCTAAAACACAAACTGCCTTATTGAAATTCTTGCATACACATCAAGCACCACTTTTAACACTCACCAAACTTAACATTCAAACCAATTCTGGTTGTACCACAACCTAAACATAATTTATAACATATTATAGGTCATTTTGGCAGCTTACAATTACATTCAATGTGCACCAACAAGTGCAGAATTTGTCCAACTCAATTTACAACAATTCAATCACCAATTCATGCTCATTTACATGCCCAACTTCACACCATCATACATGCACTCAAACTGCCATAACCCCTATCACAAATTAACATCATTATTCCATAAACCAAGCATGAATTCCAACATTCTTCAAGAGTTAACAAACTGCCACAATGGTACATTTACATTCCATTAATTTCCAAGCTTTAAATTTCATTTCACATTTACATATACTAAGTATAATCACCCAAATGATTTCCCATACACATAAATATTTAATCAACCTTTTAATCCACCATTTACAAGCAAGAGTAAACTATCTTCAAGGTGTTTCCATGGCTGCCAAAAGTACACATTCCCATTCAACATCAAACCTCAAAAATTTCTTCATAAATCAAACACCCATAACATCCTTACAAACTTTAACAAAGCAACAATCAAAAACTCAAACTTACCTATTGTTGGGACTTGCTAAATCTTCACTAAACTTCTTGATTTTGGTATCTACTTCTTCCTTGTGAGGTGGGGATCAATATTAATGAAGAAGCTTTGGTGTTTGGAGGTGAAAATGGAGGAGATGATGAGGTTCATTCAAGTTTCGGCCATGGAGGTTTTTAGGGAGTTTATTTCGGCATGGATGAAACAAATGGAGAAGATGAAGTTTACAGATTGTGTAGTGGGTTTACACCTGCCCTTTTTGTGTTTAATTTACTCCATAGTGGTCCACTCACCAATTAAAGTATATTATATGTTTTAAATGTGTTAATTACTCCATTTACACTCCATTTTTGCTATTTACATTAGGTACCACTAAATTAATTTTTCATGACATTTTCCAAATATAATATCATGTATTTTCAATGGACATTTAGGTCAAAAGACAACTCGGGGTGTCAAATGACCACAATGCCCCTGTTCGGGTTGCATTCCCGATTTTTCGGTAACACCGAGTTTTGTCCGTTTTTCGATTTCCCACTTTTCTTTGTACTAATTAATTAAACTTTATTTAATATTTCTAATGATATTTATACTTCATTAGGGGTCTATTTAATTCCTAAAAATATTTTCCAGGGTTCCCCGCGGTCCAGGGCTAGTCAACGGTCCACGCCGTGACATCCCGGTGCGGTCACCCATCGCTAGGGTTCTCGGCTCGCTTAACTTGGTTATATTTCTTTACTATTATTTTTTCTTTATTTTTCTTGTATTTTTTTTCTTGTATTTCATTATTTTATGTCTCCTCACTCATATCGAAGTGTAGTTCTAGGCATCCTAGCTGTCCGGACAACACTGGTCACAGGGACAGTAGAACGCACTACCGAACTTAGAGGTGTTACAATTCTCCCCCCCTTAAATAAATTTCGTCTCAAAATTTTACCTGGCATTAGTCTCTGAACAGCTGTGGGTGCTGTCTCCTCATATCCTCTTCGCGTTCCCAAGTAGCTTCCTGGCCTGAATGATGGTTCCACAAAGACTTTAACTGTGTGTATCTGTTTGTTCGTCAGCTGCTTCACCTCATAAGTCAGAATTTTTATGGGTTCTTCCTCATATGAGAGGTCTGGATTTACTTCAATCTCTTCAACTGATAGTATATGAGATGGGTCAGATCTGTACCTCCTTAACATGGACACATGAAAGACATTGTGTATCCTTGCTAACTCTGGAGGTAATGCCAACCGATATGCCAAAGGACCCACTCTTTCCAGAACCTCATATGGTCCGATGAAACGAGGACTCAGTTTCCCCTTTCTGCCAAATCTCACAATCCTCTTCCAAGGAGAAACTTTGAGGAATACCTTATCACTCACTGCATATTCAATATCTCTTCTCTTCAGATCAACATAGGACTTCTGACGATCCGATCTGACTTTGAGTCTATCTCTGATCAATCTGATCTTTTCCTCTGTCTGCTGAACAATTTCTGGTCCAATCATCTTCCTTTCACCTACTTCATCCCAACATAAGGGAGTTCTGCACTTTCTGTCATACAAAGCTTCATATGGAGGCATCCCTATGCTTGATTGGTAGCTGTTGTTATAAGCAAACTCAATCAAAGGCAAGTGTGTATCCCAACTACCTTCAAATTCAATCACACAAGCCCGTAGCATATCCTCCAATATCTGAATAACCCTCTCGCATCGCCATCCGTCTGCGTGGGTGGAATGTTGTCGAAGTTCAATCTAGTTCCTAGGGCTCTCAGAGACTACCCTGAATCTAGAAGTGAACCTAGGATCTCTGTCAGACACAATTGATACTGGCACTCCATGCAATTTTACAATTTCATATATGTACAATCTGGCCAATCTTTCCAGGCTATAGTCCATCCGAACTGGCAAAAAGTGAGCAGACTTGGTTAGTCTATCAACTATAACCCATACTGCATCGTGACCATTCTGTGTCCTTGGAAGTCCTGTAACAAATCCATAGTTATTCGTTCCCATTTCAACTATGGTACTGGCAAAGGATGTAACAAACCAGCTGGAACTTGATGTTCTGCCTTTACTTGCTGACAAGTTAGGCATTTGGAAACAAATTCAGCTATATCTCTCTTCATACCCATCCACCAGTAATGCTCTTTCACTACTGGACTCCCCACTCGGGTGTCTACCACATGTGCCAAGTATGCTTCACACCCATTTCTGATCATTTTTTTGGCTAGTGCAGCCGAAATGATGTTTGATGGCAATAGCTGCCTCTCCCCATGTATTATCACATCACTGTACTGAGGGAGACCAAAAGTGACTGTCTAATATTTCGGTTCATGTTCCTTCTTGAATGACCCTTGAGGTCATGTTAGAATGATTTATCTAGTCGTTGGTCCTCTGACCATTCTAGTCAATAGTCTTCCTCACATTCGTAACATTTTTTTTATTATATCCAACCAACTGCTCAATTTTTACTTCCATAACTCTTTTTATCTGTCAATATTCTATAACTTACTTCCCTTTTGTACTAAACTATAACCTTTCGATATTCAAACTTTTGAGTTTTAAATCCCTAAGTAGGATTTTCAAACTTATTTCCAACAATAAAATTTTGTCCTGGCATAACTATACCAAAACAGATGCCGTTGGCAACTATTCTCATCTTAGTGTACTATCGGGTAGTACGTAGCTCTATACAATAATCTCAAGTCAAGATCGTAATCACTACAAAGATAAACATCAAGAACATTGCATAGTTACTACGATACATTCCAATAGATCAGACTTTCCTATCTTTTATCCTTTTCGAATTCACTGATATCCAAACTTATTCTGATTACAATATCCATTAACAATTACTAACAGTGACATCTCTGAAGGGCATTTCAATGAAATCAGATAGCAAAGTGTGTCCTTGGATCACCAAAGGACAATCCCTATACATTTTATTAACCCTAATCTCCTGTCCTAGCGAACTTGTTACTAGCACCTCAAAGTCCATTTTTGTACATGGAACAGTAATACAATCAATGATGCTAGCACTCACATAAGAATGGGTAGAACTCGGATCAAATAACACAAACACATCTTGATTAAAAGTTGAGAAGGTACCAGCCACAACATCAGATGTCTCGGCCTCTTCCCTCTGTCTCATTGCATAGATTCCGATCGAGCACCGCCTTGCTCAATGTCTCATCGTGCCTTGGCCGTCTCGGGTTACCTCTACCCCGCCTCTACCTCGCTGGGTGGTTGTGAACCTCCAAGTGTGGCTCAACTAACCCTTCGCAGAGTAGGAGGTGGTCCAACTCGCGACTCATCGGTGCGCCTTGGCAAAGTGTCCTGTGCCTCCATAGTTATAATAGGCTCCAATAGCCTTGTAGCATATCCCACCATGATATTTTCCACAAGTTTCACATTGGCGGGGAGGGTAGGAACTTCTAGTTGTTCGACGACTGGACCTTGGTGGTCTCTGCCTTGATGATCCACCTCTGTTATATCCCTGAGCTCGGGGCTCCTCAAATTCTTTTCTCTTCCTTAAATTACTGCTTGAGCTCTGACCCATAGGTTTCTCCCTCTTCTCTATTTCATGTTGCCCTTGTGGAGGTTAGGTCCAGATTGGGCTTGGGCTGACAGATTATCAGCCATTTGTTGAAAGAAAGTGGCCATTTGCTGAGCCATTTGTGCAGTAATTTGTACCGGTAAAACTGGTACAGTTGGGCCTTCGACACTTTGTGGAGCTGGGGTCTCAACTTGTACCTCAGCCTCTATCGATTGATCGACTGAACGATCACCCTCTTCCATAGTCAATTCGAGGATCTTAGACCTCCTGAACAATTAACACAAGGAGATTTCCTCCCGTTAGTGCATATTTATAATGTAATGTACTGTATATATCAAACAATGACATTGAGCAGTTGTACTATGAAGAAAGAATATTCAAATAACCTGTGAAAATAGAATTTAAAAACTAGCTCTGATACCACTAAAACATGTCACACCCTACCCCTCTGTAAGGCATAACATGATCCCGTAGTATACCTAATGAATTACCAACTTCGTCTACTGATAACCCATTACATACACTACAAGAGATTTTAAAAACTTTTCTTACTTCTTTTACAGTGGTGAGCACTATTTACAGGTGTTAAAAATCTTTTTGAACTGAAGTGATAGAACTAACACATTTAAATTATTTGGAATTTCTGTAAAAATTTTAGCAGAGTGCCATCTGTATTTTGGATAAAACAGTTCTTCAGAAAACTTGTAAAAAAGCACTTCAATATATTTCCAAATCTCAACTCCAACATATTTCTCAACACAACATATTTCTCAACTCAAATCCACAGTAATTTTTCAAAGACTGAAATAAAGAAATACAGTACAATTTTTACAAGCCAAAATATCTCATAATTTACTTTACAACTTCAAGGTACAATTTTATTTTACAACTGCTCAAGACCAAAAACAATATATACATACAGCGGTCATATATTACAGTACAAAATGCAAAATGTGGTATACTCGTTATACCCGATAACCTCTCGCTGGATGTACTAGCAGACTAATCACGCTCGTCTGTCTGCCTACACCGCGACAAAGAATGAAAAGCTATCGCTGAGACAATGTCTCAGTGGTGCACAACATTAACCAAATACAACTTTAAATCACAATTCATAAATCATATAAATGATGATACGTAAAACCATAGTTAAATTCAAGACAATGAATGTCATAAGGAATTTAACACAATATCACATTAAATCTCAGTAATCAAAATATAGTTAAATTCAAAAGACAGTGAATGTCAATAAGAATTTAAACTCCATTTCACAAATTATCAAATCTCATAATAACACAATTTAGTCGAATAATTTAAGAATACAGTGTTGCTAATTCATACACAACTTAGGCCATGACACAATTTTCCGATCAATGCTAGCATTTAAGGGTACTTACCAAAGTACCTGCAGGCGTTACGTATCACCGTCCCTGCAAGCCCTTGGGTGGTACCTATCAGAGCACTTGCAGGCATTACGTATCGCCATCCCTGCAAGCTCCTGAGTTCACTCGTGAGAGTTCCTAAGAATCCTAGGCGTTACGTGACGTCCCTACTTTGCTCTGATAACACTAAACACAATTTATCTCAAAATTTCTAAAGTCATAATTTCATTCACAAGATGGCAACACAATTCACAATTAACTTCAACTTTCACAAATTACACTAAATCAATTTTTCCACAGTTTCAAACCATTTACAATGCTTTTCAAGCAATAAGTATCCATTCAAACACATTTCCATAATTGAAAATAATAATATACAAATAGTCATAATTTATTTCAATTGAAAAATTCAAAAGAAATAAATGTTGTGCACAAACACAATTTAAAACAATAACATACAATTAATCATATGAAATATTATTCAGACCAAAATCAGTTGAAAACTAGTTGTGCACAAACCTCTGATAACTGTCTCCTGGCCTTGACTCAATATTTCCTTCCCTTTCCCTGAGTCCTTGGTAACTGAGAAACACAATTCAAAGTGTGTCAGTACTAGATTAAACTGTCTCTAACGATAATGCTTGATAATTAATTCATTGAATTCTATTATTTGCTTAGTCAGCCTAATATATCGACCCTCGATGCGTTCTAGGTAAATTAGGTTTTAGTGTTACTAATATGTCACATTCGATAGTCTTTTTGGGTTGGCACATGTTACCAAACTCATTTCCGTGTATACTGCATTTTCTTGAAATTTGCTGGATTCTGGGATACTAGTTTGACCTAGAAGGACGACCTAGTTTCCTCAGTTTTTGGGTTTCGGTCAAAACTACAAACTTGTAGATCTATGTCTTATTGCACGCGGGGTAAAATTTCAGGTCATTCTGAGTTATGTAGACCATGTTATGGTCATTTTACTATTGCTGATCAAATTGCACCAAAATTGGTCATTTTAGGTCACTTTAGGTCATTTTAGGTTCTGCCAGTTTTTGGACCCGAAATTGTGCAAGCTGTTTGACTTGCTTATGGTAATTTCTGGGCTTTGGTGTCTTCATAAGACTTGTAGATATGAGTCTTAACTATTCATGGTAAAAATTTCAGGTTAATTGGACCTGTTTTGAGTGAGTTATGGCCTAAACACTAACTGCTGCCCAAATGGTTAGTTTTTCAGGCCTTATTTGCACTTAATCCGGATTTGGTCATTTTTCAAGCTACCTTGCAAGCAGAATTTTGGCAAGCTTCCTTCATGAAAGTTGGCACATTTTGTGCCTAGTTTCACCTCCGATTAGTCTCATACCAATTGGAGCCACACACTTAAAGTTATAGGCCTAAAACACAAACTGCCTTATTGAAATTCTTGCATACACATCAAGCACCACTTTTAACACTCACCAAACTTAACATTCAAACCAATTCTGGTTGTACCACAACCTAAACATAATTTATAACATATTGTAGGTCATTTTGGCAGCTTACAATTACATTCAATGTGCACCAACAAGTGTAGAATTTGTCCAACTCAATTTACAACATTTCAATCACCAATTCATGCTCATTTACATGCCCAACTTCACACCATCATACATGCACTCAAACTGCCATAACCCCTATCACAAATTAACATCATTATTCCATAAACCAAGCATGAATTCCAGCATTCTTCAAGAGTTAACAAACTGCCACAATGGTACATTTACATTCCATTAATTTCCAAGCTTTAAATTTCATTTCACATTTACATATACTAAGTATAATCACCCAAATGATTTCCCATACACATAAATATTTAATCAACCTTTTAATCCACCATTTACAAGCAAGAGTAAACTATCTTCAAGGTGTTTCCATGGTTGCCAAAAGTACACATTCCCATTCAACATCAAACCTCAAAAATTTCTTCATAAATCAAACACCCATAACATCCTTACAAACTTTAACAAAGCAACAATCAAAAACTCAAACTTACCTATTGTTGGGACTTGCTAAATCTTCACTAAACTTCTTGATTTTGGTATCTACTTCTTCCTTGTGAGGTGGGGATCAATATTAATGAAGAAGCTTTGGTGTTTGGAGGTGAAAATGGAGGAGATGATGAGGTTCCTTCAAGTTTCGCCATGGAGGTTTTTAGGAGTTTATTTCGCATGGATGAAACAAATGGAGAAGATGAAGTTTACAGATTGTGTAGTGGGTTTACACCTGCCCTTTTTGTGTTTAATTTACTCTATAGTGGTCCACTCACCAATTAAAGTATATTATATGTTTTAAATGTGTTAATTACTCCATTTACACTCCATTTTTGCTATTTATATTAGGTACCACTAAATTAATTTTTCATGACATTTTCCAAATATAATATCATGTATTTTCAATGGACATTTAGGTCAAAAGACAACTCGGGGTGTCAAATGACCATAATGCCCCTGTTCGGGTTGCATTCCCGATTTTTCGGTAACATCGAGTTTTGTCCGTTTTTCGATTTCCCACTTTTCTTTGTACTAATTAATTAATTTTTATTTAATATTTCTAATGATATTTATACTTCAATAGGGGCCTATTTAATTCCTAAAAATATTTTTCAGGGTTTCCGCGTCCAGTATTAGTCAACGTCCACGCCGTGACTTCCCTGATGGCCACCCATCGCTAGGGTTCTCGGCTCGCTTAACTTGGTTACATTTCTTTGCTATTATTCTTCCTTTGTTTTTCTTGTATTTTCTTTTCTTGTATTTCATTATTTTATGTCTCCTCACTCATATCGAAGTGTAGTTCTAGGCATCCTAGCTGTCCGGACAACACTGGTCACAGGGACAGTAGAACGCACTACCGAACTTAGGGGTGTTACAGATAAAAATTAATTAAGACTTAAAATACAATAAGTAATCATAAAATATCCCGATAATGTTAATTGTTTCCAAAGAGCAATAAAAATATGAAAGATCAAGAAATTATGAGTTGCATATATTATTTCAAATTATTAAGTTATTGTTATTATAAATTATGCACCACTAAGCGTTATGCTTAGTGCATTGGTTTTCCATCGCGTAGGTACTGGAGATCACCCAAGAAATGGCAAAGAATTGCAAAGACCACCAATAGTGCACTGACAGAGCTCTGATCAGATCTGCCATTGTCCAGAGTCACCTCACCGGTCTTTTGTATTTTGGTAGGGCCCATGTATAGACTAGTATTTTGGTTCATTATGTCTAGTCATGATGTATTTCATTTTGGACTTGTAATTAAACTTTGAGATTGAAATGAAAACTTGTAATTTATTATCTATGAATTTCTATATGAATGCAATAGATGATACTTCATTTTTAGATCTCATAAATAATTGTAAATGATATGATACAAGAGAATATGATATGGAAATGTGTGAAATGAATATGGACATGTTAACAGGTGATTAGTGGAACCCGCTAGATGCTAATAAAATAGGGGAGGCTCTGTCTGGGTCTCCACAAAAATAAGATAAAAAAAAAAAATTCTACACATTGAATACATGTTTTAAATGACATTAAAAGTTTACAATAGATATGATAAAACAAGATAGGGTGCTCCGGCACCGAATGTGGCACTTATTGCTCGGCTATACAGTAGACGGGTAAGGGGCGTCACAGTTTAGGCTATAGCTTCGACCATTGGTTCTCCCACTTGACCCACCTTATTCCACTACTGTGCGATTCTCTCTTTACTAGTTTCATCGACTCACTCTTCACCATAGCATTCTTTTTGCCATTAAGTTTCTTCCATGGTCCTCTTAGCCATCGATGGTACCATCTCACCATTAGCCACCAATTCATAACTTTCGATCACTAGTTCATGGAACTTGTGTTCTTGTTTCTCTTGATTTCAGGTAGATTGAAAATTTCCATTACTTTTTTAATGTAATCTTATCATGTAACATTGGATAATTTTGAATGGGTTTTGTTGACTATTCATAGATTTGAGAATTTTGTAGTTACCTGCAATATATTGGTTAGTATTTACAGTTTATTAGTCGGTACCTGCAATATATTGGCCGATACCTGCAAATTGTCTATATCTTGTTAAGAATAAGTATTGTATATTGAACTTACATGTCGGTCGGTACCTATGTTTCTTGCTTGACTATTGTTGCTTGGGAATGCTCATTATGTCACTTTTATTTGTAAAGATGGCATTAGACCCTTTTTTGGTTTGTAGGTACTAGCTGGTACTCAGGTACCTGCCCAGGTGCCTACCTGGGTACTTGCCACCTTGTAGGTATCTGTAGCTCTACAGGTACTAGCTTCCCTGCTACAGTAACTTGACATTTGCATTTAAGTACCAGCACTTGGTGCAATTGCTTCTGTCACTTTTGTACCTGCTGGATTAATCTTGCTCTATTTTGTATTATGTGCTTCCCCTGTAGGTTGTGTTGATTGTTGTGTTGGAAATTAACTAATTATTGAAAAGCCAATTTTCTATATGTTTGTATTGCAAAGGAGACTCTGTCAAAATCTTTGCTGACTAGGTACCTTTATTGACCCATAGGTGTCTCTATAGGTGTAGATACCTCTATAACTACTGAACCCGATACCTTTACAGTGTACTCGCAGTTCTTAGCCTTTATTTGCTCTTGTTAAGGTTCCTATAAGTACCTGTAAGTGTTCAAACGACACTTGATGGATTTTTTCTACTCGCTTTTTCTTTCGAAATACAATTGAAACTATAACATCCTCATAGTAGGCAGTTCCGTACAGTCTACTATTCCAGCGACTGATATATGTCCGAACAGTTAGGATGTTCAGAACCATAATTAAGTCACCTAGAAAAGCAATAAATAAAAATAAATAGCAATTACATGAAGGTAAAAAGGAAATAAAGAAAACAAAGCATAATGGGTTAAATGAGCCGAGGCCACAGCGATGGGCAACCGAACCGGGAAGTGACTGCGAGCTCAGTCGCTACCCTGATTTCGTGTGGGACCCTATGGCACCTCAGGCCTAAGGAAATTTGCGAAGGTAATAGTAGTGTAAAAATCATAGAAAAGAATAGAGAACCAGTTCGAAAAATTGTATCAGAGTTCAGGAAGTAACCTAGTGCTATTGAAAAAACAGATCAGATAGATAAGGGGCAAAATGGTCAATTCACTCTTAGAGGTGACTCTTGGCCTAAATGTCCATTAAAATGTAGGAAATTAAAATTATAAAAAAATAATTAAAAACATAAGAGGTATATGGAAGGAAAGGAAAAAGGAAAAGAAGAAAGAAAAAATAAAACAAAATGGAATTTAATTAGAATTATTACATGTGCATGATGCAATTAAAAATGTCTTAGCCTATCACCACTAAACAAGCATTCATAACACAATTAAAAAGGGATAAAATTAAACCAAAAAGCCATTTCATCTTCTTCCTCATGAGCTTGGCCAAACCATCTTCCTCATGAGCTTGGCCGAACCATCTTCAAAGACTCTCCACCATTGATGAAGCTTGTAAGCTTTATTTTCTCCCTTATCTCACCCCAAAACTCCTAGTTGTCTTCACTAAAATTTCACTCTACACCTTGAACAAGCTTTAGGTAGCAGAAAATTGAAGAGAGATTGAAGTTTTAACAAGTCAAGGGTTAGCCAATTTAAGGTTAGTGCATGTTAATTACTTAATCTTGTTTATTTCATGAAATTTAGTTTGAATATGAACAAATAATTAAGAAATTAAGATAATTCATGTGTGAAATTGAGAATGGAATTTTGGCCAACTTAATGGGAGTGGTAGTTGATGGTTTTGATGGATTTAAAATGACTTAGAAATGGTGTTGATGTGTAGACATAAATTTGAAATGGATTAGTATGCCTAATTGACATGTGCTGTGTGAACCTTGAATTGGAGTTAGGGTTTTCAATTAAAAATTGGGGATTTGTTCAATTGTTGTGGAATTGATAATGTTAAGGTCAATTAGTGACCTTTTGGCATGGTTGGACCCTAAAATGGTGTTGATTATGGAATTGGATTATGAATTTGACAGGCTGCCATTGTGCTGAAATTTCTGGACCTTGAGTCCAGTGGGTTTGGACAACTATAAGTTAACTTGTGTGTACTCCAATTTGTATGAGGCCAATTGGAGATGAAACTAGGGTCATAATGCAACATTTTTTATGTAGAAACCTTGCCCAAAAACTGACCCCAAGTTGACCTAAAATTAGCTTGAATCCGGATTTGGTACCCTGTTACTAGGCAAAATTGACCAAATGAACAGTACATGTTCAAATGGTCATAACTTTGTGTAGAGAGTTCCAAATGACTTGATTCTTGTGGCCATGAAAAGCTTAGACATAGTAGAACAACTTTCATGAAGAACACAAACCCAAATTCTGACCATAACACATTCAAATTGTTAACCAAACTTAACTCACCAAAACTGCCAGAACCAAAAATTGGCCCAGAATTCTGGAATTGACCAATCCAGCCAGTTATGGTTAAAGTGCTATAACTTGAGCTAAAAAACTCCAAATGGAGTGATTCAAAAGGAGAATTAAAGTAGACATATTAAGGAACAACTTTGTTGAATAAATTTTAGCCAAATTTCCAATGTAAATTGGTCTAATGGAACAGTAAACTTTGGAGACAAAAACTAAAATTTTGGAATTTCTCTTAGGAAGCTTTGAATTACAATTGGCAACCAATGCCAATAAATTTGTGACCCAAAATGTGGTATGACCATGTGTTTAGAAATAGTATACCTATTAATTATGAAAAAGTCAACATTTTGCATGAATAGTAACCACCATAGCCATAAATACAAAGAACCCAACCTTAGGAGATTTTATAAGTAAAATTAAATATGCAAAATTTAATTTTTAGATTAATTATTAGAAATGGTTTGGATGGGTATTGAAACACTTTAAAATTATGTGTTTCAGTTGGAAAGGAGCCATCCAAGGAAGGAGGAAAATTTGGATTAGGTCAAGACAACCAAAGAGGTTTGTGCACAACTAGTCCTTAATTAACAAGTGTTTTACATATTTCAATTGATTTAAAGGATTCTATTGTTTTCATGTATTATGTTTATCAAATTTTGATTTTATCTCAACAATTATTGAATATTGTTATGGTGTGAATGAAATTGGTTTTGGGAAATTGTAATTGAAATAGGGTTTGCATGAAAAATGAAAAATATTGCTTACTGAGATTGGCATGGAAACGATTTGTATTGTGATTATATGCTCACAAAAAGGGCAATGAATTTTCTGATGTTATTTTATATCTCACTACTAATGCTCGACATGGTTATTACCCGTCCCTCATTTGTTGAGGAGACAATGGTATTAGCTTTGTTTTGAATACCGTAGTACGTGCACATTGATGGTTTGATCTTCCTCATATAAAAGGTTAGATCTAAGTTGAAGATGGCCCCTCTTGGAATTTAATTTGTTATGGTGTAATGGATGGAATGTGCATGATTCGATCTCCCCTACCATAGGGAGTGAGAATAACTTCGAAGATGGCCCTTACGGATTAGTCTTGCATTAAGTCAGTGAGAATAAGAATGGATTTGAAAGTGAGCAACCTTGCTTCTAAAATGATATCTTTGGTTTATATTTTTATACTTTCCTTTTTCATGAAATTGAATGTTTATTTTCATAATTTGATGTGAATATTTCATATGTGCATTTATGATTTGGTAAATCTTAATTATTGATCAACATCATTCAAATAAATGATTTGCACTATTGAAAACATTGACTTTGATTTTATGTATCATGAAGAAATTGAATATTTCCAATCTCTTTGTTATGATTTTGTCAAAGTATAGTGTATTAAATTTTAAATTATTAGTTGTGCACCACTGAGTTCACCGCTTAGCGATAGCTTTGTATGCTGTCGTAAGTAAAAGAAAGGATAGAGCAGCTGAGTGAGATCACTTGAAGCTGTGTCTTAAAGACGTGTTGAGATTAATTTTGGGTATATTGTAGGTATACCTCTAGACATTAGATTTTGATGTAATTATGTAACTATTTGTATGTAAATACGTTCGAGCAGTTGTACAAAAACTCTTGTAATATTATTTTAGAATGTACTCAAATGCCATTATTGTAATATTAATATGAGATTTTATTTACCTGTATATATTTTTGTAAAATTAATTTTATCACCCCAATGAATGTAATATTTAAATTCTTTCTGAAACTTGTAGATAATGAATCATTTTCTTATGATGAGTTTTAGTGGGAATGGAATGAAACAAATTGAGTTGATTGCTTGAAACGAATTGTGAAATTATCGAGATTGGACTGGAATATTTCTGTATAAAATTTCTCTTTCAGGTAAATTGAAGAACTGTTTTTACCTAGTTTTAGCAACAACCACGCGGATTTTCCGTAAAATTTTAAAAATACCTAATTATTCCTAAATAAGTTTTATGACATATACTTGAATTGAGACCACTTAAGATAAATTTTTATCACCATGCTAAATTTTAAAAATGCATTTGTTTTGTCAAAATCTCTTATAGTATTTTTAATAGATTATCAGTAAGCAAAATTAAGTAATTTATTAGGTATACTACGGGATCATATCATACCTTACAGAGGGGTAGGATGTGACAGAAACTCAATGCCACTGTTAGATTTCATATCAAACTTCATCATTTTTGACAAAAAAAGTGGAAAAAGAAGTTAGGTTGTGCTTAAATTCATAGATTTAGATTTAAATTTTGGATTTCAAATATTGGATCTGAAATTTAAAATTTGAAATTTATAAATTTGAAAATATATTGTTTGGATGAAATACTGAATTTTAATTTTTAAATTTAAAATGGGAGTATTCAATAAAAAAAAAAAAACCCCTCTTATTAAGGTGAATTAGAATTTCAAATAACATAACATGGTTAATGTTGTTCTTTCAAACTTTAACCTTTTGAGTCCTTATATTTATTTGTCCAATATTCACTTTTGTCAATGCCTGATGGGTTTTTCTACTCGTTTTCCCTTTGATATGCAATTTAAACTCAGACCTATTAGATTTCAAATCAAAATTTATCATTTTTCAACAAAGGTGGAAAAAGAAGCTAGCTTATTTTATTCTATATTATTCTTAAGGATTCAACAAAGGGAATACTAGTACTGATATTCATTTATCCAATCAAACCACATTTAGGTTACGTTTGATAAAGCGTAATGTAATCTAATATAATCAATTATATAATAAAATTATAGTTGTAATATAATGTAATGTAATTTTCATTACATTCCTATGTTTGGTTGTAAAATAAAAATATAAAGTGTAATGTAATGATAATTTTGATTTTAATATTTAATTTCTTTATAATATTAATAATAAGTGTTAGTGGTTGTAGTGATCGGTAGTCAAGTGGAAATATTAATTAAGTGATAGTGGTGGCGGCGATAGTGATGGTTAGGTGGTGGTAGTGGCAAAATGAGATAGTGGTAGTGGTGGTAACGATTAGATTGTAGCTAAGTAGTGATAGTTGTGGTTAAGTAGTGGTGGTGGTAATGGTGGTAGTGGTGGTGATGGTAACAAGGCGGGATAGTGGTTGTCATAGTAGTGATAGCCAAGTAGTGGTGGTGGTAGTATTAACAGTAAATGAAAAAAAAATCAAAATAAGTAATTATAATTACATTTATTTTTGTATGCAATGACTATTGCGTTACTTTAAGTATAATTGATTACAATATATAATTATTATTTCATTACATAAAATTTTATAGTTTTAAAATTTAAAATTTAAATTTTTTTAGCAATTTTTTATTTCAAATAATGAATCATATGAATAAATAAATAATATAACCTTAGTTAAAGATAAAATAACAAAAGATAAATAATAAAATTCTTGTATCTTGTTAGTATATATACATATATAAAAGTTCAAATCTTTTCTCTAAATGATAATTATATCTAAATGTTTTAATTTTGAATCATATATCTCAGCCTTTGATATAAATACAATAAGTTTTTATTGGTTTTAATAAATATTTAAATATTCAAATTTTGGCGTCTAAAAAGAAGGAAAAAAAAATAGAAGGCCACTGTTTTACGTTAGACATATTTGGAGATTAAATCTCTCGACTTTTACCCTTTTTTTTTTTTTTTGTAATTTTATAAATTTCTACTTCTTTAAATATCCAGAATAAAGTAAAGCATGACTAGAATGCAAAAGCAGAATCTAGCCAACAAGCTAAAAAAAAAGGGGCGCTGAATGCTGACTACCGGTAATGGCCTATTAAGTAAAGCAAACCCATTAAGTAGGTTAAAAACAATTGCTTTTTTTCTTGCAATATTCTGCATTCTTTTACTGTATATTTCTGTTGTCTTTTTATTCCCTTTAATAATATAGTTAAGATGAAATTTAAACATGAATTAATATATGATTTGCTATTTTAAGTTTAATTAGTTTTATTTATAAATTAAGTTTTATTTCATTTCGATAGGTGAGTGCAGCATACACAAGGTTCTTCTGGAAGATTTTTTATTCTTTTTAATGTTGTTAAATATTTCTTCCAATTTTTAAGATTGTTTTTGAAATTCTTAATTATTTGAGATTTTTCTTGATTAAATCGATCTACTATGAACTAACGACATAATATGAATGTAATGCTTAAATAATTAATTTAAAATAATATTTATAGTGAATATAGTTTCTGATTACTTTCCATGTTAATTTATGATATGCAATTAGTTTTTATAAATTAAAAAAAATTATAAATAATATATCTTCTATCAATATTTGATATATTTGATAGTAATTTTCTTTCAAAATTTGTAAAATATTAGAGAAGTACCTCATATTAATGTTTGTCAAATGTACGTGGCCAACCTTAGGATATTTTATAAGTAAAATTAAATATGCAAAATTTAATTGTTAGATTAATTATTAGAAATGATTTGGATGGGTATTGAAACACTTTAGAATTATGTGTTTCAGTTAGAAAGGAACCATCCAAGGAAGGAGGAAAATTTGGATTAGGTCAAGACAACCAAAGAGGTTTGTGCACAACTAGTCCTTAATTAATAAGTGTTTTACACATTTCAATTAATTAAATGATTCTATTGTTTTCATGTATTATGTTTATCAAATTTTGATTTTATCTCAACAATTATTGAATATTGTTATGGTGTGAATGAAGTTGGTTTTGGGAAATTATGATTGAAATGGGGTTTGCATGAAAAATGGAAAATATTGCTTACTGAGATTGGCATGGAAACGATTTGTATTGTGATTATATGCTCACAAAAAGGGCAATGAATTTTCTAATGTTATTTTATAGCTCACTACTAATGCTCGACATGGTTATTACCCGTCCCTCATTTGTTGAGGAGACAATGGTGTTAGCTTTGTTTTGAATACCGTGGTACGTGCACATTGATGATTTGATCTTCCTCATATAAAAAGTTAGATCTAAGTTGAAGATGGCCCCTCTCGGAATTTAATTTGTTATGGTGTAATGGATGGAATGTGCATGATTCGATCTCCCCTACTATAGGGAGTGAGAATAACTTCGAAGATGGCCCTTAAGGATTAGTCTTGCATTAAGTCAGTGAGAATAAGAATGGATTTGAAAGTGAGCAACCTTGCTTCTAAAATGATATCATTGGTTTATATTTTTATACTTTCCTTTTTCGTGAAATTGAATGTTTATTTTCATAATTTGATGTGAATATTTCAAATGTGCATTTATGATTTGGTAAATCTTAATTATTGATCAATATCATTCAAATAAATGATTTGCACTATTGAAAACATTGACTTTGATTTTATGTATCATGAAGAAATTGAATATTTTCAATCTCTTTGTTATGATTTTGTCAAAGTATAGTGTATTAAATTTTAAATTATTAGTTGCGCACCACTGAGTTCACTGCTCAGCGATAGTTTTGTATACTGTCGCAGGTAAAAGGAGGGATAGAGTAGTTGAGTGAGATCACTTGAAGCTGTGTCTTAAAGACGTGTTGAAATTAATTTTGGGTATATTGTAGGTATACCTCTAGACGTTAGATTTTGATGTAATTATGTAACTATTTGAATGTAAATACGTTCGAGCAATTGTACAAAAACTCTTGTAATATTATTTTGGAATGTACTCAAATGCAATTATTGTTATATTAATATGAGATTTTATTTACTTGTATATATTTTTATAAAATTAATTTTATCACCCCAATGAATGTAATATTTAAATTCTTTCTGAAACTTGTAGATAATGAATCATTTTCTTATGATGGGTTTTAGTGGGAATGGAATGAAACAAATTGAGTTGATTGCTTGAAACGAATTGTGAAATTATCGAGATTGACGAATATTTCTGTATAAAATTTCTCTTTCACGTAAATTGAAGAACTGTTTTTACCTAGTTTTAGCAGCAACCACGCGGATTTTCTGCAAAATTTTAAAAATACCTAATTATTCCCAAATAAGTTTTATGACATATACTTGAATTGAGACCACTTAAGATAAATTTTTATCACCACGCTAAATTTTAAAAATGCATTTGTTTTGTCAAAATCTCTTGTAGTATATTTAATAGATTATCGGTAAGCAAAATTCTGTAATTTATTAGGTATACTACGGGATTATATCATACCTTACAGAGGGGTAAGGTGTGACAAAAACTCTATGCCACTGTTAGATTTCATATCAAACTTTATCATTTTTGACAAAAAAAGTGGAAAAAGAAGTTAGGTTGTGCTTAAATTCATAGATTTAGATTTAAATTTTGGATTTCAAATATTGGATCTAAAATTTAAAATTTGAAATTTATAAATTTGAAAATATATTGTTTGGATGAAATACTGAATTTTAATTTTTAAATTTAAAATGGGAGTATTCAATAAAAAAAAAAAAAAACCCTCTTATTAAGGTGAATTAGAATTTCAAATAACATAACATGGTTGTTGTTGTTCTTTCAAACTTTAACCTTTTGAGTCCTTATATTTATTTGTCCAATATTCACTTTTGTCAATGCCTGATGGGTTTTTTCTACTCGTTTTCCCTTTGATATGCAATTCAAACTCAGAGCCACTATTAGATTTCAAATCAAAATTTATCATTTTTCAACAAAGGTGGAAAAAGAAGCTAGCTTTTTTATTCTATATTATTCTTAAGGATTCAACAAAGGGAATACTAGTACTGATATTCATTTATCCAATCAAACCACATTTAGGTTATGTTTGATAAAGCGTAATGTAATCTAATATAATCAATTATATAATAAAATTATAGTTGTAATATAATGTAATGTAATTTTCATTACATTCCTATGTTTGATTGTAAAATAAAAATATAAATAGTGTAATATAATGATAATTTTGATTTTAATATTTAATTTCTTTATAATATTAATAATAAGTGTTAGTGGATGTAGTGATCGGTAGTCAAGTGGAAATATTAATTAAGTGATAGTAGTGGCGGCGACAGTGATGGTTAGGTGGTGGTAGTGGCAAAATGAGATAGTGGTAGTGTTGGTAATGACTAGCTGGTGGCAGCTGTGGCGTAGCTAAGTAGTGATAGTTGTGATTAAGTAGTGGTGGTGGTGATGTTGGTAGTGGTGGTGATGGTAACAAGGCAGGATAGCGGTTGTCATAGTAGTGGTAGCCGGATAGTGGTTGTGATAGTATTAACAATAAATGAAAAAAATCAAAATAAGTAATTATAATTACATTCATTTTTGTATGCAATGACTATTACATTACTTTAAGTATAATTGATTACAATATATAATTGTCATTTCATTACATAAAATTTTATAGTTTTAAAATTTAATTTTAAATTTTTTTAGCAATTTGTGATTTCAAATAATGAGTCATATAAATAAATAAATAATATAACCTTAGTTAAAGATAAAATAACAAAAGATAAATAATAAAATTCTTGTATCTTGTTAGCATGTATATATATATAAGTTCAAATCTTTTCTCTAAATGATAATTATATCTAAACGTTTTAATTTTGAATCATATATCTCAGCCTTTGATATAGATACAATAAGTAAATTTTTATTGATTTTAATAAATATTTAAATATTCAAATTTTGGCGTCTAAAAAGAAGAAAAAAAAAATAGAAGGCCACTGTTTTATGTTAGACATATTTGGAGATTAAATCTCTCGACTTTTACCCTTTCTTTTTTTTTTTTTTTTTTTGTAATTTTATAAATTTCTACTTCTTTAAATGTCTAGAATAAAGTAAAGCATGACTAGAATGCAAAAGCAGAATCTAGCCAACAAGCTAAAAAAAAGGGGCGCTGAATGCTGACGACCGGTAATGGCCTATTAAGTAAAGCAAACCCATTAAGTAGGTTAAAACAATTGTTTTTTTTTCTAGCAATATTCTGCATTCTTTTACTGTATATTTCTGTTGTCTTTTTATGCCCTTTAATAATATAGTTAAGATGAAATTTAAACATGAATTAATATATGATTTGCTATTTTAAGTTTAGTTTTATTTATAAATTAAGTTTTATTTCATTTCGATAGGTGAGTGCAGCATACACAAGGTTCTTCTGGAAGATTTTTTTATTCTTTTTAATGTTGTTAAATGTTTCTTCCAATTTTTAATATTGTTTTTGAAATTCTTAATTATTTGAGATTTTTCTTGATTAAATCGATCTACTATAAACTAACGACATAATATGAATGTAATGCTTAAATAATTAATTTAAAATAATATTTATAGTGAATATAGTTTCTGATTACTTTCCATGTTAATTTATGATATGCAATTAGTTTTTATAAATTAAAAAAAATTATAAATAATATATCTTCTATCAATGTTTGTCAAATGTACATGGCCTTGTCCAATATTCACATTTGTCAATACCTGATGGGTTTTTTCTACTCGTTTTTTCTTTTGATATGCAATTCAAACTCAGAGCCACCATTAGATTTCAAATCAAAATTTATCATTTTTCAAACAAAGGTGGAAAAAATTATTTTATGTTATTTTTAAGGATTCAATTTTAAAGATTAAAATTTCATTCGCAAGGGTAGAGATGGCAAATCGAGTGAGTTTCAGTTAGGATCATTCGGATTCCAGTCAATTTAAACTTCATTTTTCACTTTCTCAGAATTTTGTAGTCTTGATCCAATTTTCACTTAGCATTTTCCCTGTACATACTCTTGAACCGGTCTTCACGTACTTCCTTAGCATTTTTCCTACACACAGTTTTTCTCATAATCTAATTATTATTGTTGGAATATTTCCCTTGTCGAAATTTCTTCATACTCATGTTATATATATATTTCATAATATTAGATTTTTAATCTATAATTTGAATTGAATTTGTTTTTCATTATTGTTTTGAAAAATTTTAATTTGAAGTAAATTGAACAAGTTTTTTAATTTTAAGTCAATATATTTTAAATTCAGTAATTTATAATATTAAATATTCATAATATTTTTAAATTAATAGTAATTCTATTTAATCTTTACCGACTCAATTTTATTCAAAAATTAAACTTTATTTTTGTGGCTATATTCATTGAATGTTTTTGTTTTTATCGCATGAAATGATTTTATTAGTCATCATCATTGAATGAGTCTATGAAAAGTTCGATCAAAACTTGTGAAATCCAGTCAAACTCAGACGACTTGGTTGACAACGTCATTGATTAGTATATGTGGCAGTCATTGATTAGTGACATTGTAAATGCAATAGTTTTTTTTTTTTTTTTTGACAATGTAAATGCAATTGTAGTATTTGTTTCTCTAGGTTCCTTTTTGAGCTCATACTTTTAATAAAATTTATTGCTTACCAAAACAAAAAAGAATGATACTCGAACAAAACATCAGGATTAAAAAGAATATGTCTACAGCCCAATAATCAGGCAACCTAAACATACACATATAAGATGGTCCCGAAAAGGATCCCAAATTTCACATAAAGCATGTTGGCCAAACCTCCATTAGACCTGAAAGCTACTAAAGACAAAGGACTACTAGTGCAGGAAACACCAAAAGCTCTGAAATATTAAAATAACTGGGTGAGTGTAAACACAGTGAATAACACCATGGTAGAAATCACTTACCCAACATCCATTGTGAAATTAAACATCAAAACTTCAGAAATTAAGGAACTTTCGGGCTGCCATCATGTTCTTGAAACAACACTAAGCTGGATTTTTGTCAGTCTTCCTTCAATACCTGATGAAATCAAAGTGTAAAGGACATTTATTGATTTATAGATGATAGAAGGAAGCTGCTAGGCGGTGGTTTTAACTTCATGAACGCTGGAAATGGCTAAAGGGCGGCAGCGGCAAGAGGGAACATTAGTGGTAGTTTTTATTCTTCCTTTCTAGAAGCAGGGTGTGACAAATATAAGACTACACTCTCATTTTATAATTTTTTATATTTATTTTAGTTTATCCTTTGATTATTAAGTAAATTTTCATTGATTTTAATAAATATTTAAATATTGAAATTTTGGCGTCTAGACTTTCACTATTTTTTTTAGTAATTTTATTAATTTCTACTTGTTTAAATATCTAGAAGAAACTTTTTGAAACCTCATGGCCAGATTTATCCATTAAAAATTTTAAGCTGGGATTTTATTACTTATGTGAATGCTAAGAATATTTAGCTTTCGAATTATAACCTTTGTTATAAGCAAGTGTTTAAGATAAGAATATGTTATGCATAAGAGTGTTATTCGCTCATAATGATCATCAGTAATGATATTGTATGAAGACGTATATCTAAACAAAAAATGGAATGAGCTAAATATGTTTTGTTTTTCTAGTAAATTATAGGTATCTTTAGTCTACTGAGTTAAGTCTAATCCTACTCGCGTCGGAAATGTCTATTATGGGGTAAAGCGCTATCAACGGAGATTTTCTTCATTCACAAGCATTAAATCCTCAACCTTACTTAGCCCAAGTTTTATGCTGTATGCTTAATTAACTTTGATTTCAATTTCAAAGGTAAAATTAAAAGACTTTGAATTTGTCACGAGAAGAAAGCTTTTCCAATTTCAATTTCAGAGCCACTATTAGATTTCAAATCAATGTTTGGATTCATGAATTTAGATTTAAATTTTAGATATTTGATCTAAAATTTAGAATTTCAAATAATATTGTTAATGTTGATCTTTTAATTAAAAGTGCAATTATTTTATATAAATAAATATTTTTATATATAAATTAATTAAATTAATATTTTAATTTAAATATTATACATAAATTATAAGTTATAAAAAAAATTAAATTATAAGTTATAAAAAAAATTTATCTCAATAAAGTTTCTTTAAAATAATAAGAAGAACATTATAAAAATTATAATATTGAAAACATGTTTATAGGTTGGGGAACTTTACGTAATTTTCCCAAAAACTTATTTACCATCCTTGTTGTTTTATATATAATTTGAGAATTCAAGTTTTATCAACTATTGTTTTATAATCTGTACTATAATTAAACTGTACTATAATCTTTTAATAAAATTAAATTATTAGTATGTCCTAATCTGAACTGAGAGCTTCTCCTCACTTAAACTATATATATATATATATATATATATATATATATATATATATATATATATATATATATATATATATTATTGAAATAAAAATATGTAATATTAAATTAAAAATTTGAGATTATGCTATAGAGATTACAGTTGCCAAGGTTAAGGCAGCCATTTTTTTTTTTTTTTTAGCAGCAGCCAAAAAGGGCTTTACTTTTGATATCAGATGAATGTGAAGGCATCAGATGTTCTTATTGGAAAAAAATGATTCATAAAGACAGGGTCATAGTTTAAGGTATATATTGAAAGTATACTATATATGGACGATTATGATCATCATTTAATAATAATAATTATTATTATTATTATTATTAAGAGATAAACTTAACATATTTTAGTTAAATTATTTATAATTTTATAAAATTTAATATTTTGAAATACTATAATTTTAAAAATTTTGCATAATTAATGAACTCTTTAATTATGAATTAATTAAATGATAATTCGATATGACTAATTAAATATTGAATAATAGTTACTTGTCAAAAAAATAATCATAATGCATGATATATAAACTAAATATTAATTTGATCTTTCAAATTGATAGTAAAATTTAATCAAGTACAAAATATAAAAATTGAATTAGTTATATTTTAAAATTGATAAATTGAGTTAATTTGTCTTCATTTTTAACTGTGTACTACATGACTTGTTCAGGGACTAAATAAAAATTTTTACATTTTATAATTGGCTACTCAAAATTTATAAAAAGTTATTTCTCTATAAATTTTATCGTCTTCCTCCTAAAAAAACTATAACAATAATAGAAAAAAATAATTGAAAGTAAAATAAAAAATTTATTTCATTCCTTTACTCTGTCAATCTCATCTTAAAATCGAAAATCGAAATTAAATATTCAATAATTATAACATCATTTTTTTTTCACAATATTATCTTAGTAAAACTATTTTTCAAAAAATATTAAAAAATGTAAAAACTTAGTTATTACTTCTATAAAACATTAAGGACCAAAAGAAAAATTAACATTTAAAGCTTTACGCGCCTCTTTCTCTCTCCTTTCTATACAGCTAAAAATTCGAGTAAATTGACCCAATTTTTATGCTGTGTGCTTAATTAACTTTGCTTTCAATTTCAAAGGTAAAATTAAAAGACTTTGAATTTATCACGAGAGAAGAGAGCTTTTCCAATTTGTCACAACAAAATATAATTTTAATTAGGTTTTAGGAAAATGCACTGCACAATAGCTTCTATAAATACCAAGCTATGCTTATAGAAGAAAGACAAATGGAAAATAGCTTCTATAAATACCAAGCTATGCTTGTAGAAGAAAGACGTAACAAATGACCCATCAAGCTTCCCATTTAAACTATTAAAAAGCTTTTCATGGCTCCTAAGGCCATGAAAGAAAACTCTTCTTCTTCTTCTTCTTCTTCTTCTTCTTCTTCTTCTTCTTCTCAACAATGGAAATATGATGTTTTTCTTAGCTTTAGGGGTGAAGATACCCGTAAGAATTTTATCAGTCATTTGTGTAAAGAGTTTCGTCAAAAAGGGGTCATAATATTCAAGGATGATCGAGAACTTGAGAAAGGGGAAACTATTTCTCAAGAACTCCTCAAAGCAATTGAAAGCTCCAAAATTTCTCTTGTCATCTTTTCAAAAAATTACGCTTCTTCAACATGGTGTTTGGATGAACTCGTAAAAATTTTAGAATGCAAGAACTCTGGCAACCAAATAGTTTTGCCCATTTTCTATGATGTGAATCCATCAGAAGTTCGAAAACAGAATGGGAGTTTTGAAAATGACTTTGAACATTATCAGCAGAACGACGAGAGGGTGCAACGGTGGAGACTTGCTATGACTCAAGTGGCCAATCTTTCTGGATGGAATTTACAAGGCAGGTCAGAATATATCCCATTTCTTTTAGTTATTTGAATTTAATTAGCATTTTCCTATATGTCCCTCACTAGACTCATGCGTCAATAAGACCAATTTAACCAGAAAATTTATGATACGAGGTCCAGAGATGGATATTTCCAGAGGCCAGGGGGCATTGGCTGCTGAAATTTTAAAATTTTTTACGGTATAGTAGTAGTTTTTCAAAAACTTAATTTTTTTTATTACTCTTATCAAATTTTAATGGGGTACTGAATTACTCGATTATTTTAAAAGCTTTTATAGATTCACTACAAATTTTTTTAAAAAAATCAATTTTTTTATTACTGTATTGAAATAATTATATATAAACAGTAAAATACAAACACTCTTATAAAAAAAAAAATTCAAACCATCATTGCCTCTTAACCTATTTTTTTTCTTTATTAATTCTACCATCATCAATTTCTATTCTTTGAAATTTAAATTGTTTGACAACATCATCAAAGGAAAGTCTAGTATAATTTAAGCATCATTCTTTTCATCAATTTAAAATGGTTTTTTTTTTTTTTTTTTCATAATCTCATTATTATTGTTGGAATATTTCCCTTGTCGAAAGTTCTTCATACTCATGTTATATATATATATTTCATAATATTAGATTTTTAATCTATAATTTGAATTGAATTTGTTTTTCATTATTGTTTTGAAAAATTTTAATTTGAAGTAAATTGAACAAATTTTTTAATTTTAAGCCAATATATTTTAAATTCAGTAATTTATAATATTAATAGTAATTCTATTTAATCTTTAGCAAGTCAATTTTATTCAAAAATTAAACTTTATTTTCATGGCTATATTCATTGAATGTTTTTTATTTTATTTTATTAGTCATCATCATATTTTAATTGGACTCCTAAATTAAATCTTTGCATCTGTCATTAATTGTTCAATCACATATTTTAATTGGACTCCTAAATTAAATCTTTGCATCTGTCTTTAATTGTTCGATCAAACTCAGACGACTTGGTTGACTACGTCATGGATCACACAAGTTAATCGTTTTTTTTTTTTTTAAACAAATCGAAGTAATTTAGTACATGTGGCAGTCATTGATTAGTGACACACAGCAACCCTCAGCAAAAAATACAAAATGTTCTTATTTTATTTTTTTTTTACATTGTAAACGCAATGGTAATATTTTGATAGTCAATTATGGGAAATGATTGTCCACTAAAAATTAATTTTTAACGTTTTGTTAAAATCATGCCTTAAAATGGAGAGAATTTCTCACTCCCTTTTCCCTCTCCCACCAAATATTTTGAGATGAAAATATTATTAAGAGAAAATTTTATTGTGTTTCCCAAAGCTTTAATTAGTTACGTCTCAAATTATCTGTAATTATTTTGTGTTTAGGAACATTTTATAAAAAGTGTCTAAAAAGCCTTAATATCATTTGAGGAAGAAGTGCCACTGGAAGAACTCATGACTACAAACTTAAAATGTTTTGGAAAGACTATGTTTCCTATTATTGAATATGAGTACAATGAAACGCTTATTATATGTTTCCTATTATTGATATCTCAATTTGCGTAGGAATTTATTATTTCTTTCTCTCTATAATATACCCTTTGCATATTATAGAATTTTCGTGTGCGTGATATGAACAAAATTGAACACTTGATGTTTTTAATGTTATTTCTATGTTTAAAATATTGTGTTATATATGATAATAGGAAATTCTTGTATTGTAGGGAGGAATCAGAGTTTATTCAGGATATCACTAAAGATGTACTTAACAAATTGGAAAGATTTAGTCATAGCATAGCCAAGGATTTTGTTGGAATGGATTCACGATTAGAGAAAATGAGATTGTGTATCAATATAAAGGAGCTAAACAATGTCAAAACGGTAGGTATTTGTGGGATGGGTGGCATTGGAAAAACAACTATTGCTAGTGTCACCTATAAGGAAATGCAATGCCAATTTGAGGGTAGTGCTTTTCTTGCGGATGTTAGAGAAACTTCAAGAAAATATGGTTTGTTCACTTTACAAAGACGACTTTTATGTGCAACATTGATGGAAAGAGACATAGATGTGTATGATGTATACAATGGAGTTTATCACATAAAAAATAGGCTATCTCGGAAGAAGGTTTTGGTCATTCTTGATGATGTTGATGAGTTGGAGCAATTAGAATTATTAGTTGGAAAAAAAGATGAAAACTGGTTTGGAGTTGGAAGTAGAATCATAATAACAACAAGGGATGAACATTTGTTGATCCAACATGAAGTAGATCAAATATATAGGGTTGAAGAGTTAAATCATCATGAAGCCCTTCAACTCTTTTGCTTGAAAGCCTTTAAGAAAGATTGTCCGCCACAAGATTACATGGAGCTATCCAACAAAGCTGTAAACTATGCAGGAGGCCTCCCATTAGCGCTTAATGTTTTGGGTTCCTCCTTGTGTGCTCGGTCTATGAAAGAATGGAATAGTGCATTGAAGAGGTTGAAAGAAATTCCCAATGAAAAAATTCTAAGTAAGCTTGAAATAAGTTTTGATGGATTGGAGGAAATACAAAAAAAAATATTTCTTGACATCGCATGCTTTTTCAAAGGAAAATGAAACCTTATGTGATGAAAGTACTAGAAAGTGGTGGATTATGCCCAGATATTGGTATAAGGGAGCTCATCGATAAATCTCTCATAACTATTTCAGACAACCGTGTGTGGATGCATGATTTCCTTGAAGAAATGGGTCAAGAAATTGTTCATCGAGAATGTCGAGAAGAGCCTGGACGACGTAGCAGACTATGGCTCTATAAGGATGTCTGTCACGTCTTAATGAATGATACGGTTAGTATTACTCAATATTAAGAATTATATTTGATTTGATAAACTGCCATTATAAATGTTTTAAGTCTTCCAGTTGTTTTCACCACTAATTGTTGCCTTTGATTTTTTAGGGAACAAATCTAATTGAAGGTGTAGTCCTGGATTATATGTTTGATCAAGGAGACAGATACATGAGTTCTAAAGCCTTCTTGAAGATCAAAGCTCTCAGATTGCTCATACTTCGCAATTTAAACCTCTCCAAAGACATTGAATATCTTTCCAATGAATTAAGGTACTTGGAATGGCGTGGGTATCCTTTCAAATCTTTGCCACAAACTTTTCAACCAGATCAACTTGTTGAGCTCCATTTGTCTTATAGCAGAATTGAACAATTATGGAAGGGAGTAAGAGTATGTATAATTAACTCCTTATATCTGTTTATTACTCTGGTTTTACGGTTTCTTTCTGATTTCCTTTCTATATCTTTTACAGGCTTTAAAGTTGTTGAAGATAATTGATCTTAGTTACTCCAAAAATTTAATCAAGACACCCGACTTTAGAGAGATCCCATACCTTGAAGAGTTGATACTTGAATGTTGTACAGGATTACTTGAAGTACACCATTCTATTGGACTTCTAGAAAGGCTTGTTTTACTGAACATGAAGAATTGCAAAAGCCTTACAGCTCTTCCAAGTAGCCTGTGTAATTTGAAGTCTCTTAAAGTTTTTATATTGAGTGGCTGCTCAAATCTTGAAGAAATTCCAGATAACATCGGGGATATGACATCTGTGGATGTGTTTGAAATAGCTGGAATCGGTTCAACATCATTGCCATTAGCTCAGCCATGGGGTTGTCTTTGCCCTTGGTGGCCAATGCCTAAGAAACCTACCCCTGCCGTGTCCTTTGAGTTGCCTTCTTTAAGAGGCTTTTGCATTCTTAGGAGACTTAATCTAGGTTATTGCGGTCTTACGGATGCAATGATTCCTTATGATCTAAGTTGTTTCCCATTTTTACAACATCTAAATCTAAGCGGAAATGATTTTGCAAGCATGCCTGAAAGCATTAGTCAACTCTCTAAACTCTTAGCTCTTAGTTTCAGCAATTGTAAGAGGATTCGATCATTTCCAAATAATCTTCCTTCGAGTCTCAAACATCTTAGCATGGAGGGTTGCTCTTGCTTGGAAACTTCACTAACTACAAGCATAAGTAGAAATTTTAAACTTGAAAACCTTCATTTCGTTGATTGCAAGAAGCTTCAGTCCTTGTGTGATCTTTCATCAACCGTTTTACAACTTAGTGCGGAATGTCTAACTACACAGGAAAGTATTCCAAATCCATTTGAAGCAAGCACTTCAAGAACTTCATCATTCGCTGTTATAAAATGGGTAAGGTTGATTGAGATTCAAGGCCAAAATCGTAGGCCACTTGCAAGGCTAATGAGTTACCTGCATTTCTTATTGGTGCACAACTCTCTCTCTCTGGTCCGTCTCTCTCTCTCTCTCTCTCTTTCTCTCTCACACACACACACATCTTGGGGGGCCCTAGATTTTTCAGAAAAAATAAAAAACATTTTTCAGTGTGTATATATATATATATATATATATATATATATATATATATATATATATATATATATATATATATATATAATATCTTACTTTTTTTCCTTAAGATATTATATATTTTGGTGTCATACGATA